>NC_045546.1:78864483-79164483 GCF_009769535.1 Thamnophis elegans
CACTCACTCTTCCTCCTCTCTTTCTCCGTTTCTGATGCCTCCACCCCCACCCCACACTCCCTCTTTTCCTTCAAATTGCCTTTTTCCCTTTTTCCTTTAATAAATGCAATGCTCAGTCATTCTCTCCTCTCCTGTGACATCCCACTGACTAGAGCAGTTTCTTTTGCCCGCCTGAGCTCGCGGCAGCCCGCCTGAGCTCTACCGCGAGCTCAGGCGGGCTGCCACGAGCTCAGGCGGGTGAAAGAAAGCACTTTAGTCAGTGGGGTATCAGGGGGAGAGGACTGCCTCACCAGCCATAAACCTCACCACACGTCACTGGTCAGAACCCATTTTTATTTTTTTTAAAAATGAGCTCCTCTGTACAATGAATTGCAACAGTTACTCAGGAGCAAACTGAAACAGATTTTTTTGAAATGGATAAAAGCCTAAAGGCGACATAACATATAGATGTGTACTTCAAAAGTGAAATGCAGCAGAAAAATGCAACCTGAAGTCTCAGACAGTGAATAGGGTGATAACATCCATTTTTTTCCTTCCAGAAGAAATTGTGTGCCTGTCTTACACAGCACAGATATGCTCCTTGTTTGAGAGAGACAGACAGAAAAGAGTACTCTGTTTGTAAAACGGTCTTACTTATATAGTGCAGTTTATCCTTACCAACAACGATTTAATACTGTTCGAATGGAAGAAATAATAAGTGTTCTTTGTTACCATAAAGGGAGACTCCAGCCTTTAATTCAGGATTTGTTAGCATCACGTGATGTACAGCCATTCCACCCCAGGAAAATCCAACGATACCAATCCTGATGGCATTACACTGCTCTTTTAAATATTTCAGGACTGCATCGACTGTCCTAAGAAAATGAGATGCATAAACAAAAATGACATCTTTGTATGTACCTACAACAAGCTACACGGTTATCAAAATGTATCTTTCCTGTTCGTTAAAAAAAAAATTCTTACAAAACATTATTGAGAGACCGCCTGCTGCCAATTACCTCCCAAAGACCCATCAGATCCCACAGATTAGGCCTCCTCTGGATTCCATCTACCGGCCAATGTCGATTGGCGACCACCCGGAGGAGGGCCTTCTCTGTGGCTGCTCCGGCCCTCTGGAACGAACTCCCCGCGGAGATTTGGACCCTCACCTCCCTTCAGGTTTTCCGTAAAGCCGTTAAAACCTGGCTGTTCCGGCAGGCCTGGGGTTGACGAGTTCCCTTCCCCGCTCGAATTGTGTGACTGTTGATTGTTTTTAAACTTTTCTCTGTATTTTGTTTGCTGTTTTACCTTGTGTGTACTACCCCCTCCCCCTGAGTTTGTTAGCCGCCCTGAGTCCCTCCGGGAATAGGGCGGCATATAAATGCAATAAACCTATAACCTATAACCTACATTATCCACTCAGATGTTGGTTTCTTAGGGGGATAACAATACACTACCAAGTTAAGAATGGATTTTCTGAAATTAAATGCCAGTTGTGAACAACTTATTGTTGTATTCACTACTCATTTACAAATAAATGCACCAATGACAAATACTGATCATATTCTAGAAAGCTGAAACCTGCATGAATTGAAATTTTATAACCTGCATAATTACAAAAGTCTTATTGTCCCTTTGTTCTGCTCAGACATTTTTACAGAGAATTAGGGTTTTTTTTTTAAACCTGTTCTTCTGGTCGTTGTCCTTTAGACTTCTCCAATTCAGCTGCAGGGGGATGGGATTAAAGCATGATAATATTGGCCCTTTACTCAACTGACCACATGGCATCTGAGAACTCAACCAAACCTGGATTCAAAACGCAGCCTAGAGAGTTGCTCCTGCATGGCCCTATGAGAGTCTGACAACCAATCAGAATACATTTCTTACACAGGAACAGGAAACAGAGAGGTGGGACTGAACAGGTTATGAAAAGCCTAGCAAGCCCCTCCCTCAGCCCTTCTCTTCTTCTCCACCAACATTGAAGCATGTGATCACCTTTTCTGTTCAGGGCTCAAGCCATGTGGTCCTGTCCACCAATAAACCATCTTTCCAAGCAGCCTCCATGTCTCCGGTGTCTTTTTCCCCACTTGGAGCCGAACCCAGAAGGACATTTCTTTCATCACACTGTTGTGAAGCTAAAGCATATTTTATCTTAAAGGGTATCAAGGCTGCAATTTTCTCTCCTCACTCTTTGCTTGCTTATCCATTATGAATAACTGTCTGCCTTTGCTTAATTAACATGTTTTCTTTATCAAACAGATATCAGTTGCATTTACTTTTCAATAAATACTAATCTTACTTGTCCACTTTCATGGGATCTCGATCCTTTAACCAGTCTCCAAAATTCTGCCAATGATCATTAGGTGTCCAAGGTACCTTTCCCAGAAAAAAATCTGGACAGATGGTTCTGTAGAATTAATTAAGTTAATTAATAAGTTATTTGAAGATTTCCCTGACAGATAAATTCCCAAGCTATCTCTTTAGTTCGCTCTTTATTTTTCTGCTGTAGTCTAAGTTATCTAAAATATTAAAAGTGGTATTCATCTCCAGTCAATACTATACAAATATCACAGAGGTGGGTTCCTACCAGTTCACACCAGTTCGGTAGAACCGGTTCGTCAAATCTACTGAACCGGTTAGAAGAGGTTCCACCAGTGGACCCGGAAAGCAGGCCACACCTACAGAAGAGGTTCCAAATTTTTTTGAAACCCACCACACTCACTCTCTCTCTCTCTCTCTCTCTCTCTCACACACACACACACACACACACACAGATAGAGAAAGAGAAAGAAAGAAAGAAAGGAAAAAAGAAAAAAGAAAGAAAAAGTGAGAGATGAAAGAAAAAAGGAAAAAGGGACAGAGACAAAAGGAAGGAAAGAGAGAGAGAGAGAGAGAGAGAGAGAGAGAGAGAGAGAGAAGAAAGAAAGAAGAAAGAAAGAAAGAAGAAAACACATGGCCGGCAAGCCACTCCCATCCAGTCACATGGCCAGCAGCCACTCCCACAAAGGAGGGCCACACCCACAGAGTAGGTTTGAACAATTTTTGAAACCCACCACTGGCCTCAACTCTATTTGCCTTTCCTTGTGCAATGAAGAGCTGACTGTTAAGCACACTCTGCTGGCTGAGGTTGTTTTATTATCAGTTGAAATTGCAGGTTATGACCTTGGACATTTGTGATTTTACATGCCACCCACAGACATTGTTGTAAGACTACATAGTTTAAATAGATGACTACATCTATGCTTTTCCTTTCAAAAAAAATAGCTGCATTCTTGCAGGGCAGTGTTGATTACACCAGCTAAAGAAGAATGCTCAGATCTCTACGCTATGAGGCAAATTATTTGTACTTCTAAATTAGGGCTACTATATCTGGGCTGACAAATATAGCAATAGCAATAGCAATAGCAGTTAGACTTATATACCGCTTCATAGGGCTTTCAGCCCTCTCTAAGCGGTTTACAGAGTCAGCATATCGCCCACACAATCTGGGTCCTCATTTTACCCACCTCGGAAGGATGGAAGGCTGAGTCAACCTTGAGCCGGTGAGATTAGAACCGCTGAACTGCAGATAGCAGTCAGCTGAAGTGGCCTGCAGTGCTGCACTCTACCCACTGCGCCACCTCGGCTCAATGTTTTAATGTTACTAGATAGCAGCAAAACAAATGCCCGTGCCCCTTTCCTGCCATCGAATGGTAGTCCTCACCATTTATCACCACCCATTTTTTTTTTAATTCTTGACATAATAGGAACCCTTGCTTACGTGTATCCTTTGGAAGCAATTATATCAGCAACGTATCTTGTGTCTGGGAATTGCCACCCAAATATGTCATGAACCAAAATCACAGCTGTGTTTGTATCAGAAGGAGGTTGACAAACATATGCTTTGATGTTCTGAATTTGCACTTCCTGGCCACGCCCTTCATAATTCCTTCTTTTTCCGATGTCATATTGGAAAGGCAAATCTCCACTCGTCATTTAAAGAAAACTGAAAGAGAAACACAATGATTAGTCTTAAACCCCACGAAAGGTATAATTAAGGTGACCAGACGTCCCGCTTTTGGCGGGACACCCCCACTTTTTGATGCATTTTCCCGCGTCCCGCCCGCTTTTTAAAAAGGCACGCTTTTTTTGGCGCTTGCAGCTCCCGCCCATCAGCTGCTGGGCTGGCTCATCGTTCTGTTCTATGCTACCACCTACAAATTTAAGCCAGCCCAGCCTGCCGCTCACTGATTTGATTGGCTGGACTTCAGCCAATCAGTGAGCTGGCCAACCAGCTCACTGATTGGCTGGACTCCTTAGCTGAGGACGCATGCGCGAGTCTCCATTTTATTTCGTCTTTGTTTTGGGCAGCTGCGCTTACTCACTGGTGGTGAGTAAATCATGTTTTGTATTAAATTTGGTACCGTGGGAATCGGGAGGCGCTGGGCTGGGGGAAGGAGACAGCCCCCTTGCGGAGTTCGCAGCCAGCCCCTGTGCTGCGCTGGAACGGGCGGCAAAACCTTTGGAACCACGTGGAAGTTCTCGGGCGGCTGCTCCCAGCTCTCCTGCCCCGGAGGGAGCAGCCGGCGGCGGCGGCGGAGGAGGAAGCAGCCCGGCATCGCTGCTCGCCGCGCGCTCCCTCGCTCGCGGCCAGGCTTTGGTGCTGCCTTTCCCGCTCTGTGCGTGCTGCCCAGACCAGACCTCTCTTCCTTCCGTGGAGTCCGTTCGTGAATCCATGGGATTCGCCGCGGAAGGAAGAGAGGTCGTGGCAGCGGCAGACGCCAGCAGAGAACGTCCCCTCGCTTCTGGGCCTCCCCGCTGCTGTCCCGATGTCTCTTCCTTCCGTGGAGTCCGTTCGTGAATCCATGGGATTCGCCGCGGAAGGAAGAGAGGTCGGGGGAGCGGCGCCGCCAGCAGAGAACGTCCTCTGGCTTCTGGGCCTCCCCGCTGCTGTCCCGATGTCTCTTCCTTCCGTGGAGTCCATTCGTGAATCCATGGGATTCGCCGCGGAAGGAAGAGATGTCGTGGCAGCGGCGGACGCCAGCAGAGAACGTCCTCTGGCTTCTGGGCCTCCCCGCTGCTGTCCCGATGTCTCTTCCTTCCGTGGAGTCCGTTCGTGAATCCATGGGATTTGCCGCGGAAGGAAGAGAGGTCGGGGGAGCGGCGCCGCCAGCAGAGAACGTCCCCTCGCTTCTGGGCCTCCCCGCTGCTGTCCCGATCTCTCTTCCTTCCGTGGAGTCCGTTCGTGAATCCATGGGATTCGCCGCGGAAGGAAGAGAGGTCGGGGGAGCGGCGCCGCCAGCAGAGAACGTCCCCTCGCTTCTGGGCCTCCGAGAGCGTGGACGCAGCGGCAGCTGCCCGCAGACAACTTCCACGCGCTTCCGGGGCTCCTGTCGCTCGGCAGAAGCTCCTGAAGCGTGTGGAAGTTGTCTGCGGGGCAGCTGCCAGCGCACCCACCTCTCCTCCTGCCTCTTTGTGCATGGGAGAGCGTGGGAGCGGCCGCGAGGAGTCCGTTCGTGCAGCGCCCCCACCTCTCCTCCTGCCTCTTCGTGTATGGGATCGCCGCCTCCGAGAGCGTGGGAGCGGCCGCGAGGAGTCCGTTCGTGCAGCGCCCCCACCTCTCCTCCTGCCTCTTCGTGTATGGGATCGCCGCCTCCGAGAGCGTGGGAGCGGCCGCGAGGAGTCCGTTCGTGCAGCGCCCCCACCTCTCCTCCTGCCTCTTCGTGCATGGGATCGCTGCCTCCGAGAGCGTGGGAGCGGCCGCGAGGAGTCCGTTCGTGCAGCGCCCCCACCTCTCCTCCTGCCTCTTCGTGTATGGGATCGCCGCCTCCGAGAGCGTGGACGCAGTGGCAGCTGCCCGCAGACAACTTCCACGCGCTTCCGGGGCTCCTGTTGCTCGGCAGAAGCTCCTGAAGCGTGTGGAAGTTGTCTGCGGGTCAGCTGCCAGCGCACCCACCTCTCCTCCTGCCTCTTCGTGAATGGGATCGCCGCCTCCGAGAGCGTCTCTTTGGTTCCCTTCTCCTCCTCCTCCTCCTTTCTGGCGCCCCTTCCTTAAAGATTTGGTACCAAAGCAATGGCGGTGAGGTCGTGAGGAAGTTGTGTCTTTTGGATTTTGCTGCACTGTTGTCTTTTCAATGGTTCTCAGACTGGTTGAACCTTTAGCAGCTGGGGTGATATTCTTTACTGTTAAGGTTACAATTGGATGTGTTGGACGAATCTTAAAAGATGAAACTTTTATTAAAACGTTTGACTTAACTAAAAACGTCTTCCTTTTCTTCTTCTTCTTAAATATGATTTATTTATTTATTTTTACTTCAGAAGTTTGATGACTGTTGTACAAACTAATCCAACCTAAATGTAGAGGAGGAGAAGAAGGGGGGGGATTTAAAAAGAGCAGAGGAAAAAGAAAAGAAAGCATGAAGAAAACATAAAGAAAACATAAAGAAAGGGATGGGAGGGAGGGAAGGAAGGAAGGCACTTATGTTGAAACAGAAAATATTATATAAGGAAGAAAATGGAAATAACTTAGGAAGGAAGGAAGGAAGGAAGGAAGGAAGGAAGGAAGGAAGGAAGGAAGGAAGGAAGGAAGGAATTGCACTTAATATTGAAGGAAAAGAGAATGAAGGAAAAAGTTGGAAGGATTGAAAGAAGGAAGGAGGAACAAAGAATTACACTTAATATTGAAATGGAAAAGAAAATATAATGAATGAAAGAAGAAGTATAGGAAGGAAGGGAAGGAAGGAAGGAGGGAAGGAAGGAAGAAACAAAGACTGTTGAAACAGAAAAGATAATATAAGGAAGAAAATGGAAAGACGTATAGGAAGGAAGGAAGGAAAAAAGGAAGACAATGTTGAAATGGAAAAGAATATAAGGAAGAAAATGGAAAAAATTATAGGAAGAAAGGAAGAAATGTACTTAATATTGAAACAGACAAGGGAATGAAGGAAAAAAATATTGGAAGGATTGAAAGAACAAGGTTTTCCTTGTATGGGATTGATAGTGTCATTCTTAAATTTATTCCCCAAATTTTTCCCATTGTCTAGTTCAATGTTATAGCCAAAGTTCTGTGCCCATTTTATCATTGGTTCTTTTACAGTTTCCAATTTCCTCTTCCATTTGATACTTCAAGAGGAATTTGTATATTTTCCCTATCATCTTTCTGTCCAGACTTTGAATAATTTTATTCAATTTGTGTGGTTCTGTTTCAATACCATATATTTTAGTGTCTTTATTGTATTTAGTTTTAATTGGAGGTAGGTTAGCCAGTCGCCTTTCATATTCTGATCTGCCAATTCTTCAATTGTTTTTAAATTTCCCTGTCTGTCATTAGATCTCTGTATCTTAGAATTTTGTTCCAATCTGTAAAATTTGGGTGTGTCGTTCTTTCTGTTGGTGATAGCCAATTTGGGGTTTTCACATAGTGGATTTTTTTTGATTTTGAGCCATTGTTGCAGTAAAGTTCTAATTAAATGATTTTGAAAGTATTTGTGCGTTTTATGTTTGTCATTCATTCCATAAGAAATTATGCCAGCCTGCCTGCAGGTCATGGCCTTCTAAGATCAGAATTCTTTTATTCTTTAACTCAATCCAATCCTTCATCATTGTCATTGTTACTGCAGTTGCGTATATATAGGCTCCCTGTGTGCTTCCATCCATCCCTACGAAGATCTGCTGACTCTGCCTGCCTGCTGGTAAGTGAGCTGGGTTTTTTCTTTTATTTTTTTAATGTATTTTAAAATAATATTTTATTTATTGTGCATCTGATTTTTAAAAATAGGTTATTCTGTGTTGATTCTTTTTTTAAATTGTCTTAAACTATTTTAAAAAAGATTCTATCCAAAATAATTGAAACACAGCCATTTTTAAAATTTCCCTATGGCACCAATACTTTGAAATGGACTCAGGGGGAGTCATGATTGACACTGAGTGAATTTGCAACTTTTAATAATCAGGAAGATACAATGGCATTGACAAAAGTGACCTGATGACCATTTTTTTTCACATCTTAGCGACCCGTTTTTTGCGACCATTTTTCACACTTAGCGACCTGTTGCAGCATCCACATGGTCACGGTGATCAAATTTTGTTTGGCAACAGATTCGTATTTATGCTGAGTTTCAGTGTCCTGGGGTGACCTTTTGACAAAAAAATTTTTTTTAATCAAGCCCCCCCCCCCCCCCCCCCCCCCCCCCCCCCCCCCCCCACCCCCCCCCCCCCCACCACCCACCCCCCCCTCCCCCCCCCCCCCCCCCCCACCCCCCCCCCCCCCCCCCCCCCCCCCCCCCCCCCCCCCCCCCCCCCCCCCCCCCCCACCCCCCGTCAAGGGCGTCCCTCTTTTCCAATCTGACAATTGGTCACCTTAGGTATAATGACACCAGGGCATTTCAGGTGGTAACACAAAGAAAAGATTATTGGCTTGGCTTAGGCCCAGGATACCTGCGAGACCACCGGTAGCCTCCCACCGTCCAGTGCGATCTCACAGAGTTGGCCTCCTCAGGGTGCCGGCAGCCAGACAGTGTTGGCTAGCGACCCCCAGGGGGAGAGCCTTCTCTGTGGGAGCGCCTTCCCTCTGGAATGAGCTGCCCCCGGAGCTTCGTATAATCCCCGACCTCCGGTCCTTCCGACGCGCCCTAAAAAGTTGGCTTTTCCAGCAAGCCAGCCTGGCCTGAACAAAACAAAATAAATCCCACAGATTAGGCCTCCTCCGAATTCCATCCGGCGGCCAGTGTTGACTGGCGACTACCCGGAGGAGAGCCTTCTCTGTGGCTGCTCCGACCCTCTGGAACGAACTCCCCGTGGAGATTCGAACCCTCACCACCCTCCAGGCCTTCCGCAAAGCCCTTAAAACCTGGCTGTTCCGACAGGCCTGGGGCTAAAGAACTGTTGGCCCCCGTCTCGAATTGGTATGACTGTTGTGTGTTTTTAATTATGTATTGTTTTGTGTTGTTTTAATTTTTTGTTTGTATCCCCCTTCCCTGGTTGAGTTGTGAGCCGCCCTGAGTCCCCTTTGGGGGAAAAGGGCGGCATATAAATAAAATCAACATTCAACATTCAAATGATTGATTATTGTTAATTTTAATCAAATTTGTTTTAAAAAAATGTTATTGTTAATCTTAATTGGGTTTGTTTTGGATATTCTATTTAATTTTTTTTAACTTTTGTAATATGTGTTTTTTTTTTAATGTTGTACGCCGCCCTGAGTCCTTGGGAGACAGGCAGCATATAAATCCAATAAACCTATACCTAAAATGAAATCTCACTGGCAATTATGTGACTTTTCACAGGTTGTCTCTTTAAAGTTGTCAGGAAGAGAACAACTTCTCTTATCAGGAGTAGGAATCAGCTACTCCCAAAAGTCAGTGAGAACTCTACAGGATGTTGGGCTTGACAACTTTACTTATAAGGAGAAGAGTTGGAGTCAGCAAGAAAAAAAGTTAATTAAAACTTAAGTAAAACGAAAAGATAAACAGCCTGAAAAAAAATAGGAGCTGGTCCACAGAACTGCTGAGAGGCAGACTTGACTAAATAAATAGCATCAAGATTATCTCCTTCTGCAATTAAGAAGAGAAGCCAATGCAACATGAAAGGATAATTTCCTAGTCACAACTTTGAATCTGACTCTGTTTCCATCCCATTGTTAAAAATGGGAACTTTCCAGTGCCTTATTGCTAGGCAATGCACAAGTTTGATGGGTGAGGCTTTCATGTTCAGTTTCAAGTTTTGCTATTATTTAAAAAAAAAAAAAAAACAGCCAAAAAGTCATCAGATGCAATTTTCCTCTGCATAAAAATTATGTGCAGGTATCGTTTGCTCTAAATGGTTCTGAGTGGCACTGGGAATCTTCCTCTCTTGACCGTTCTATCTTGTTATAGTCAGATTATGACTGATTCCTCATAAGAATCAACGGCAAAATGTTTTATTTTAAAAGGAATTGATAGTGGTATTGGATGAACTCATGTTCACCGTGACCCGTCAAATGCGCGCACGTCAAAAGCGTGCCGACAAAAGCGCGGCGAGAAAACAGCGAGGACAAAATTGCGCCCACAGAAGCGCGCCGATGAAAGCGCGATTAGGGTTAAGGTAAGGGTCAGGGTTAGGGTTAGGGTTAGGGTTAGGGTTAGGGTATTACGTTGTTTTCGCATTGTTTCTTGGCGCACTTTCGTCGGCGCGCTTCTGTGGGTGCGATTTCATCCTCACTGTTTTCTCGCCGCGGTTTTGTCGGCGCGCTTTTGACGTGCGCGCATTTGTCAGTGAACCCATGTTCACAATGCAAGGCATTATAAAAAATAATTCAACATTTTTTCTAGACATAAATCTATGCTCTGTATACACAACAGAAGCAACAGACCCTCTAATGTGGCATCTTAAATGTTCAGAAGAGTTTTTGCTTCTTTGTTTCATAAACACTTACATTTTTTAATGTTCCATAATGCTGCTCAACAAGACTATTTAAAAGAAGAAGACTCAAAATAGAAAAAAAGGATGTTCAAACTACAAAGTTTGAAAATAAAAATCCTTGGAACGCTAATCCATTCTATGAGCAAAATAGATGCTAAGCTAAACCAGAAAACAGTTAGTTTTGATCAAAATAATAAAATCAAATTTTGAAAAAAAAATAAAATAAAAAATCCTGTGGAGATTGGGTGGCTAAGAGCTTTTAAATATATGTTGGTGGTGCTTCAGATTAAGAGAACAAGTAGCTATAGTGATAGTCCTAATAATGATCACTGATAACATTAATGAAGCAAAAATCTATTCAGCGGCAAAGAAGATGCCAAATAATCAAGGCAAGTTATAACTAATCATCAGCATGTCAATAAGTTCTCTCTGTTAGCATTTTTGTGTAAATAGCCAGAGGGAAGGGTGTATCAAAGCATCATCATTCAGAAAATACTGGAGACTGGAAGATGAACAAGTTATTCAAATTCAATGCATTATTTGTCCTGATTTAAAAGAGTTTATTGAGAGAGATGCATACAATCTTCACAGAACTATATTGCTGAAAGGATATTTTGAAAAGAGTGCCAACTGCAAACAGGAAGATGGAGTGATGCTGAAGACAAATTGCTAGCGGCACACTTTGTTTAATGTTTGTGTAAACATTACACACATTTTATTTTTATTGTATACAGCTTGCTTTAGTTTAAACAAACAAATATTTTAAATGAGTAAATGAAAGGGCAGAGCGTGATTAACTAAATTACATAGAGAGCTGTGAGATCTTATCCATCCTCCTTTGATTTTAATGTACTTTCATCTCAACTGTATATTCCTGTACTTCCACCTGCCTGATGGCGAGAAATTCTTATTTCTCAAAATTGCTTTCAGAAAATATTTACTCAGCAGACACACTACTAAAGGAATTGATATCCAAATGTTTGTAATTTAAAAACCACAGTAAATAAAGTTATAGCTTTTTAATGAACATTCTGAGAAAAAGCTATTCAATTAAATGAATTATTTTGTAAAAAAAAAAATCTTAATGCCATAAGCTGTGGCCTCTATGCCAACTAGCATACTCATTCAGCCACACAATTCCCATCCCCATGAGTGTAATATGGTTCACTGTCATAATAGGAGATTATGCGGAGGCTGACAAGACAATGGAAAGGAGATTGGACATGAAGAATCAAAAGACCAAATGTGAACCCCTGGTCATAAACTTCACCCATACGTCAAGACACCTGGGAAGAAATATTTCAGTTTATTCAGAGACCCTGTCTTGAAGGACTCGCGGCAAATGAGAATGAGTGGAAGATTTCTTTTACAATTTCCAGGACTAATGTCACAATAGGCAAGATTAAAATCATCAAGAACTACACAGGTTTCAATAAGGTACCAATAGTGCCAGTCTGGGGTAAATACTGTAGGAAGTTATCACCCAGCCCTTTCCCAGAAAAATGAAATATCCTAGGAAATATTGAAAAGGCAGAATATTTCTCTGGATGTGAAAAGAAAGAAACATGTTTTAAAAGACAGAATAGCTGCCTGTAGCTTCCTGCCCATCCCCACTTTGTTAATGGGCCATTAAGACGGCCAAGCTAGTCCTCTTTACATAATAAAGACTTCTCCACTTCAGCTACAGGAAAGCATGATAATATTGACCCCAATTGAGCACATGGCATCTGAGAACTCAACCAAACCTGGATTCAAAACACAGCCTAGAGAGTTGCCCCTGCATGGCTCCATGGGAGTCTGACAGCCAATCAGAATACATTTCTTACACAGGAACAGGAAACAGAGAGGTGGGACTGAACAGGTTATAAAAAGCCTAGCAAGCCCCTCCCTCAGCCCTTCTCTTCTTCTCCACCAACATTGAAGCATGTGATCACCTTTTCTGTTCAGGGCTCAAGCCATGTGGTCCTGTCCGCCAATAAACCATCTTTCCAAGCAGCCTCCATGTCTCCAGTGTCTTTTTCCCCACTTGGAGCCGAACCCAGAAGGACATTTCTTTCATCAATACAAAATTTTGGCGTACTCTAGCATATTCAGATGAACACATCCTGAAGAAAAATGGACTGATTCTGTGACAAACCACTCAATGTTGCAATTCTCTCCTTAAAGCTAATTATCTCGTAACACCATGGAAATGGCAAGTTCTTGCCTTATCAGAGTAAAATTGTTAGTGCAACCATGCACAAGTTCATCTTCTAGCCTTTATTCATTCTTAGTTTATATTCTAACTAATTTGTTTTTCCCCCAATAGGCATCTAGCGATGTATTTATTCCTAACAAAGCAAAGTGAACAATTTTGTGCCATCCTGTTTAGCCCAAGGATCTTACATATTAATTATTCATTTCCACTTTAAATTTGCTCAACAATTAGAACGGGGAGCATACTTTCTTCCTGCTTCTCCATCCAACCATTCATAATTATTCTTTACAGTTTCTGTTAGTAGTATTATCAACTCAGCAATGCTTGTTCTTCCTTTCTATATTTCAATAGTACAGAGCAGGAATGATGAGTTTCTGTCATCGCTGTTGCTATTATTTTACTGTTGTTTCTTTTTTCATTATAAATCCTTCTTTATTTATTTAGAACCTTTGTGGGAATATTTACATTATTGTTGGTATGGCTATATTCTTGGCAAAAAGCATTAATCCACAAGTGATGATTGAAAGGGATTACATGCTGGATCACAGGTTTAATTTAGCAATAGCAATAGCAGTTAGACTTATATACCGCTTCATAGGGCTTTCAGCCCTCTCTAAGCGGTTTACAGAGTCAGCATATTGCCCCCAACAACAATCTGGGTCCTCATTTTACCCACCTCGGAAGGATGGAAGGCTGAGTTAAGCCTGAGCCGGTGAGATTTGAACCGCCGAACTGCAGCTTAGCAGTCAGCTGAAGTGGCTGCAGTACTGCATTCTAACCACTGTGCCACCTCGGCTCTAGTGTAGACTATTTATCCAGGAAAAAAGATCAGCTACAGGTTGGGATTGCCACATCCAGGCCTCAAGTCCTTCTACAAGCTTACTTGATCTCACAGATAAACTTGGCTTTATAAGAATTGGGTCAGTGGTGGGTTTCAAATTTTTTTAGAACCTCTTCTGTAGGTGTGGCCTGCTTTGTGGGAGTGGCTTGCTGGCCATGTGACCAGGTAGGAGTGGCTTGCCAGCCATGTGACTGGGTGGGTGTGGCCAACTTGTAAAATGTGGTGAAACTCACTTAACAACCCTCTTGCTTAGCAACCAAAATGTTGGCTCAGACATTCTGGCATTTGAAGCACGCAAGTCTTAAAGCTATCAAGTTACAAGACTCTTGCAGCCCTAACCCTTTAGAAAAAAACCCCCAGGGGTGTTCAAAGTTGACAGCTTTAAGACTTGTGGACTTCAACTCCCAGAATTCCTCCTCTCGCTCTTCATCTTGATGATGTGCGGACAGGCGCAGGGAGGGAACTGGAACCAGTTCTACTGTAGATTTGTGGAACCTCTTCTATAGAAGAGATTAGAACTGGCAGGAACCCACCCTTGAATTGGGTAGATCCAAACAAATGAACTGATTATTCCATTCATATTCTGCTACCAATGACAGATTTTTTTCCTCCAATCCCCTAATTTTCCAAAAATGAAGTTTGGCAGATATGTACAAATCAGCACTTTTCCAAATAATAGGCTTAGATGCTGGTGAAAATGTTGAAAAGTGGGCTTTTGCCAGTTAGAATCACGCATAGGGAAAAGCTTTTCCCTATTATATTCTTAGGAATGTAATCACCGCTGTCTGGACTTAAATAACTTTTCCCCACCTTATGTTTTATTTTTGCAATGCAAATCTGGGCTTGATTCCTTAGAATAGAACTACCAGTAAGTTCATTGATTCACCAGGACCTATTCCTAGTTACAGTATATCTTCAAACTCTTGAAATATCACATCTTTGTCTAGGTTAAACATATATGTCTTCCTAAACTTTTAAAAAGTTTCTCACTCTAGAATTATTTTTATACATTGGAATTCTTTTTATTATGACACATGAAGCTAATACTTTATGAGACAATGTCAAAGGTGGTTGGTTGACCAGTGCTTTTTTTTAATGCTGGTGCCGTACTAAAGGTTTTTATCATTTGCTTTCCCAGAATTCTGAAATAAGGGAATTCTTCTACCTAGCCAGTTATTTTTGGCCACAAATGTTTGACCTTATAGGATAACTCATATTTGTATCCATTATTCTAGAAATGATAATGAGGCTGTTTATGAGCTTTTCCATATGGCCATGACCTTGAGTCAACATAACTCCGTGCTGGCATAAATTGTGCTGTTCCCATGCTAATCTCTTTTCTCTTTAATAAGACCAGCAGATAGTACTGTCGTTACTGATATAATGTGGCTCAAATTAAGGAAAAGATTGGATGAACTCAGAGGTGGGTTCCTACCAGTTCGCACTTATTCGGTAGAACCGGTTCGTCAAATCTACCGAACCGGTTAGAAGAGGTTCCACCAGTGGACCCGGAAAGCAGGCCACACCTACAGAAGAGGTTCCAAAAAATTTTGAAACCCACCACTGGCAAGGATCTTGTAACTTGATAGCTTTAAGACTTGCATGCTTCAATGCCAGAGTTTCTGAATAGTTACTTGGACCGACCTAAGTACTAATTCATAATTTCATATCTGGTCACATGGGCGGCAAGCCACTCCCATCCGGTCACATGGGTGGCAGGGCCACTCCCACAAAGGAGGCCACACCCACAGAGTAGGTTCCAACAATTTTTGAAACCCACCACTGGATGAACTTCCCTGCCTTTGTTTTTCCTTGTATTAAGCAAGTACATAAAATAATTCTGATCACTTTTTAGCATGTTATATCCTGAATCTTGAATTCATCCGTTTGCCTAACTGCACTGAACTGACTTTTTGCTAATCTAATTCAGTTCATTGTCTATTTTATTCATTATCTAATTCATGATGTATTAATCAGTGAGTTAAAATTCTGCCTTTGGTGACAGTCCTTATGCTTCTATTTATGCATCATTTAGCAGTTCTATAATGATTTATTAAACCACAATTTCTTTTTATATCCAAGTCAGGCAACTTTGCTATAACCTGTTTCTAAATGTAGGCATGAAACTTGGCCCAAACTCTAGCTGCATGCTTAGTTAATAGGGAAAGAATAATCCCCATTGAGCTGCAATGAAAAATTATAATTCAGCAAATCATAAAAGTATTACATTATAGTCTGTGAAAAAAAAATTCCATTCACACATCATTGTTTTGATAATCATGGTTTATTTAATAAGCCAAAATTAACTAAGTTCATGCAATATACTAAGCTCCAATAAGATCGAACAGGGCGGGCCTTCTCTGGGTACCGTCGACCACACCATGCCATCTGGCGGCTCCCCGGGGGAGAGCCTTCTCTGTTGCTGCCCCGGCCCTTTGGAACGAACTACCCCCCGAGATCCGGACCCTCCCCACTCTTCTGGCCTTCCGTAAGTCTGTTAAGACCTGGCTGTTCCGGCAGGCCTGGGGCTGTTGAACTTGACTGTGCTTCAGCCCCATTACAACTGAGTGTATGTTGTGCTTCTGTTTTTAAGTCGTTTTGTCTCGTGTTTTTTTAAATCTAATCTTTTTAAATATTTTAAATTGCTTTTATGTAAGCCGCCCAGAGTCGTTCGGGATTGGGCAGCATACAAATCTATTACAAATTACAAAAATTACAAATTAAAATCAACTAATATTATGGTGCTTTGATGTGGGCAGGAACTCCATTGCCGAATGGAGGAATGACAGAATAGAAAAAGTGCAGAACTCAGTTCTCAATCCTGCTCGAATCAATTGTGATTAATCTTAGATCAGTGGTTCTCAACCTTCCCAATGCCGCAACCCTTTAATACGGTTCCTCATGTTGTGATGACCCCCCAACCATAAAA
Source organism: Thamnophis elegans (assembly GCF_009769535.1). NCBI lineage: Eukaryota > Metazoa > Chordata > Lepidosauria > Squamata > Natricidae > Thamnophis > Thamnophis elegans. Next base: position 78,880,807 of record NC_045546.1, read on the forward strand.
TTATTTTCGGTGCTACTTCATAACAGTAATTTTGCTACTGTTAGTGATCGCAATGTAAATATCTGATATGCAGGCTGTATTTTCAGTATTACAAACTGAACATAATTAAAGCAGAGTGATGAATCACAAAAACAATATGTAATTATATATTGTGAAATATTTATTTCTAATTACAAATAAATGAAATTTTGTCTTGAAGCATGATGTAGCATGGGTAACAGTCTTGATATAACAACAGTAAACTACATTGCTACATTTTGCGACAGTATGCGCAATGTGAAATAGCAGAGCATTGTTCGGCGCATCCAACTCGTTGCACAGTTGCACAGAATGTGGTGAAACTCACTTAATGACGCTCTTGCTTAGCAACCAAAATTTTGGGCTCAATTGTGGTCATGCGTTCTCTTTTTCTTTCTTTCTTTTTTTATTTTATCTCTCTCTCCCACTTTCTTTTTCTTTCTTTCTTTTCTTTCTTTCTTGAGAAAGAACAACTAGCCTCATACTACAACTGGAACAATCTGGAACTGAATACACTCAAAACGGTAGAAAGGGTGGTAGACTTTAGGAGAAAACCTCCCATACTACCACCTCATACAATACTAGGCAACGCAGTATCAACAGTAGAGACATTCAATTTTCTAGGTTCTGTCATATCTCAAGACCTAAAACGGACACACCTAACATCAAAAGCGTCATCAAAAAAAGCACAACAAAAAATGTTCTTCCTGCACCAACTCGGAAAGCTCAAACTGCCCAAGGAGCTACTGATTCAGTTCTACAGAAGAATGATTGAGTCTGTCATCTGCACTTCTATAATTGTTCTGGTTCGGTTCTGCAACCCAACAAGACAGACACAGACTTCAGAGGATAATTAGAACTACAGGGAAAAAAATTACCACCAACCTTCCTTCCATGTATATTGCATGAGTCAAAAAGAGCTGTGAAAATATTTACAGACCCGTCACATCCTGGATATAAATTGTTTCAACTCCTGCCCTCAAAATGATGCTATAGAGCACTGCACACAGAACAACTAGATACAAGAACACTTTTTCCCCCACATACCATCACTGCTAAACAAATAATTCCCTCAAAACTGTCAAAAGTATTTACTAAGTCTGCATTACAATTGCTATTAATATTCTCATCGTTCTTATCACCCATCTCCTCCCACTTATGACTGTAACTCTGTTGCTTGTATCCTTACGATTTATATTGATTGTTTCCTAGTATGATTTGATTGCTTACTTGTACCCTATGACTATCATTAAGTGTTGTACCGTATGATTCGTGATAGCGATAGCGATAGCGGTTAGACTTATATACCGCTTCATAGGGCTTTCAGCCCTCTCTAAGCGGTTTTACAGAGTCAGCATATTGCCCCCAACAATCCGGGTTCTCATTTTACCCACCTCGGAAGGATGGAAGGCTGAGTCAACCTTGAGCCGGTGAGATTTGAACCGCCGAACTGCAGAACTGCAGTCAGCTGAAGTAGCCTGCAGTGCTGCACTCTAACCACTGCGCCACCTCGGCTCTGTATCTTTTCTTTTATGAAGACTGAGAGCATATGCACCAAAGACAAATCCTTTGTGTGTCCAATTACACTTGGCCAATAAAGAATTCTATTCTATTTTTCTACTCGGGGAAAAAGGCGAGCACATGTTTTTATTCCACTTGTACATACCTGAATCGGGAAGCTTGTAACAAACTCCTTTTGAAAGAGCCTAGATGTTTGTGTCTTCCGCTGAAGAGAAAAACAGCAACTGCAGCCTTGCTCTCTGGGTGTCTGCTTCCCAACTATTCTGAATTTTAGATGTGCTAAGAGATATGAAGTTGTGGGAAGAAGAAGGAGGCTCCTTGAGAATTAAACGTTTGATTGAGGGAGACAGGAAGGAAGCAGAGGCATGAATCATAGAGGCCAGCTTCTCTTGTTCCTCAAGTATTACTTTTAATGGGGAGGGACGACTTTGAGAGGAGAAGTTATCAAGAGGAACACTCCAATAATGTTTGTAACTTTCCCCCTTTCCTTTTCAGCATTTGTGTAAACAGAGAAGATAATCCTGTGGCATGATCTGTGTCTATCCATCTTTGCTGGCCCATAGGAATTGAGCAAAATCATGGAGTGTGGAAATCTGGATCAATTCAAATCTGAGCTCTACTGAAGAGACACAGTGCATCCTTTAAGACCCGAGGTGGTGCAGTGGTTAGAGTGCAGTACTGCAGGCCACTTCAGCTGACTGTTAGCTGCAGTTCGGCGGTTCAAATCTTACTGGCTCAGGGTTGACTCAGCCTTCCATCCTTCCAAGATGGGTAAAATGAGGACCCAGATTGTGGGGACGATATGCTGACTCTGTAAACCACTTAGAGAGGGCTGAAAGCCCTATGAAGCGGTATATAACTCTAACTGCTATTGCTATTGCTATTGTCCTTCAATTTAGTCTACTCAATAGTGGACAATGGGAAGGTGCCACATATATTGGTTGGGCTCACATGAATAGCCAATATATTCTGCTTAGTTTAGGCTTAGAATGTTGCGCAAACTCCATCATTAGGATTGATGCCTCACAATTAATGTTTGAGCGTGTTCCAATAAATCACGATTAAGCAAACTGAAATTAGCATCTTCTGCAAATGAAGTTTAATGTAGATGGCAGTCCTTGGAAGTCCAGTATTATCAATCAGCTTTCAATTTTATCAGTCTCTCAACTGGCCTTATAACTCAACCGCTTGACACTGGAAGTCAGGACCAGTCTATATTTTGCCATAATTCTGGATATTCCCCTAAATAAACAAGAAAGGAAAATTGAGAAAAAAATGGTCTGTAGTGAAGGATTAGGGTAAGTTAGCATAAAATCAATGATTGGTTTAAACTCAATTAACTGGACAATTTAACAAATCATATTTATATTGTTTCAAGGGAGTTTTTCAAGATGTTGAAGAGATTGGAATTAGAGTTGCTTTTTGTCTTAAACATTATTACTACTGTAATGCGCTCTACATGGGGCTGCCCTTGAAGAGTATTCGGAGACTCCAGCTTGCCCAGAATGCAGCCGCGCGAGCGATCGTGGGTGCACCTCGGTACACCCATGTTACACCTATCCTCCGCGAGCTGCACTGGCTGCCTATTGGTCTCTGGACACGCTTCAAGGTGCTAGTCGTTACTTTTAAAGCCCTTCATGGTATCGGACCTGGGTACTTGAGAGACCGCCTCCTGCCAATCACCTCCCAAAGACCTATCAGATCCCACAGATTAGGCCTCCTCCGAATTCCATCTGCCGGCCAGTGTCGACTGGCAACTCCTCGGGGGAGGGCCTTCTCTGTGGCTGCTCCGACCCTCTGGAACGATCTCCCTGTTGAGATCCGGACCCTTACCACCTTTCCGGCTTTCCGCAAAGCTACTTAGACCTGGCTGTTCCAGCAGGCCTGGGGCAGTTAAATCTTTCAGCCCCAGCCGAGGTTACGACTGTTGTGTGTTTTTAAAACTGTCTGTCTTTTTATTTTTATTTTGTACCACCCCCACTTCCCCTTTCTGATTGTTAGCCGCCCTGAGTCTCTCGGGAATAGGGCGGCATACAAACTGAATAAAAATCTAAATCTAAATCTAAAATTATAATTAATAAATTATTCATGTGATAGCAATAGCAATAGCAGTTAGACTTATATACCGCTTCATAGGGCTTTCAGCCCTCTCTAAGCGGTTTACAGAGTCAGCATATTGCCCCCAACAACAATCCGGGTCCTCATTTCACCCACCTCGGAAGGATGGAAGGCTGAGTCAACCTTGAGCCGGTGAGATTTGAACAGCCGAACTGCAGAACTGCAGTCAGCTGAAGTAGCCTGCAGTGCTGCATTTAACCACTGTGCCACCTCGGCTCCTAATGTGAATGTGTGTGCTTTAAACAATCCATTTATATGCCTCGTTACATTCTTTTCTACGATGGGGCGGAATTCCATATAAGGCATCATTCAGTGTGTCCTCCACATTAGCCACTTTATAAATTGGAAAGAGAAATGCATGAAAGGAATTTGACAAGCAACTGACCTGTCTTTGCCTCAGCTCTACAAAGAGATGAATCAAGTTAAAGAAGTGATCTTCTAGTCACTGCATGTCCAATTACAAGAGTCAAGTGCACCATCAAACACCCTTCTATTCTGTAGTCACCCAAAGATAAAGGTTCCCCTTGTATATGCATGCTAGTCATTCCCGACTCTAGGGGGCGGTGCTCATCTCCATTTCAAAGCCGAAGAGCCAGCGCTGTCCAAATACATCTCCGTGATCATGTGGCCGCCATGTCTAAACGCCAAAAGTGCACAGAACACTGTTACCTTCCCACCAAAGGTGGTCCCTGTTTTTCTACTTGCATTTTTACGTGCTTTCGAACTGCTAGGTTGGCAGAAGCTGGGACAAGTAACGGGATCTCACGCCATTATGCGACAGTAGGGATTTGAACCGCTGAACAGCCAACCTTCTGATCCACAAGCTTAGCATCTAAGCCGCTGCCCCACCCCATCCCTGCAGTCACCTAAGCAGGTGAATTAATTTCTTTTACTAATATTAGAGTTTCCTAGGGCTCCAGAACACATGTGCTATCAGGAGAGCTCTTTACCTCTCCAGCAGATCCCGGGAGAGTAGATTCTTAAGGCCTGGGGTGCTATGAGATTACCTGCTGTATGGACCCCACTCTGTGGGTAAGCACTTAAGTGTGTCCAGTTGAGTAAGCGCCATCATTTAACTGAAATGAAGCAGGCATAGGCAGATCTCCGATTAGGAAAGAAACTCCAGGCTGGAATTTGACTCATTAGTGAAGGAAATCATAGTCTTCTTGGGTTGGAGAAATGCCTGTATAACATGTTCTTGCAGTTATAATTTCAGGAATGTGTAGGGATACTAATGCTTCTATCCTGAAGCTCATCTCAAGAGATAAGAAATTATCACTTTAATTTGTATTTTATTGTTTGTGTTACTTGTATTTTTATTAACCATGTATATGATATATATGTGTGTGTGTGTGTGTGGTTTATTTGTGCTGATAAATAAATAAAGGGAGACTAGTGTAGACCTATTTCAAGCTATTTAGCTCTCATCAGCTAGCCATACCCTTACTGGGATTCGAACCTGTGCTGTATTGCATTTTAGGCAGACGTGTTAACCACTAAGCCACAGAGTTCTACTCCTTATCAGCTGAAGCCAGGGAAGAAGGTATATATTTAGTGTCACAACCCCTGGTAAGCCCCAATTATGGGAGGAAGCTAACTGCTTCCATATATATATATATATATTATAGTCTACATATAATTTAGTTAGCATTGACCCATTAAAGAAAACACTACATTTCCCTCCAAGTATTCCCTCCCTTCATTTTTCATCTCTCTCACTTTTCTCAGGTATATTAAACATAGAATAGACATTAGATGGCAGTTTGTCTCAGAGGAAAATGTATTAATTATTGATTGCATTACAAGCAGGAGTTGTTTGGATTAAGCAACTTGTTTAATACTGTTTAATAGCCTGCTGAATGGGCTATTCTGGGAGTTGAAATCCACACAGCTTAAAGGTTGAGAAACACCGGTCTACAATTTAAATAAAGATCTTCATGGCCTCTTACACTATGAACTTGTAGGAAGTTATCACCCAGCCCTCTCCCAGAAAAAATGAAATATCCTAGGAAATATTGAAAAGGCCGAATATTTCTCTGGATGTGAAAAGAAAGAAACATGTTTTAAAAGACAGAATAGCTTCCTGCAGCTTCCTGCCCATCCCCACTTTGTCAATGGGCCATTAAGAAGGCCAAGCTAGTCCACTTTACATAATAAAGACATCTCCACTTCAGCTGCAGGGGGAAGGGGTTAAGGCATGATAATATTGACACTTTACTCAACTCACCACATGGCATCTGAGAACTCAACCAAACCTGGATTCAAAACGCAGCCTAGAGAGTTGTCCATGCATGGGCCCATGGGAGTCTGACAACCAATCAGAATACAAGATCAAGATCAAAGGCCAGAGAGGGCATAAAACCAGGGACTCAGCATCTCAGTCCTCCCTTCTCTTCTTCTCAACCAACATTGAAGCATGTGATCCACCTTTTCTGTTCAGAACTCAAGCCACGTTGTCCTGTCCACCATTAAACCATCTTTCCAAGCAGCCTCCATGTCTCCAGTGTCCTTTTCCCCACTTGGAGCCGAACCCAGAAGGACATTTCTTCTAACAAACTCAAAGATCTCAATTTCATATTTTCCAGGTCAAATTCTCTTTAATTTTAAATTGTTTCTTATTTTGTTTTTTTAAAATTTTAATGGGAAATTTTGGTTCCAAGAGTAAATGCAGATTAAACTTAGAAAACGGCCTAGAACAAAGAATAAAACTTCAATGAAAGAAAAAAGAAAAATGGATGGAACAAGAAACATCTCAAAAAGGGGCTTCCAATCTTCATCGCAGCAGCTATGGGAGCCCAACCAATACATGTGGCACCAAAGCTATCAGTGCTCCCATTTTCCCAATATTGAGTACACTAAATTGAGGGGCAAAGGATGTGGACTACTGCAACGTGCTCTACATGGGGCAGCCCTTGAAGAGCATTCGGAGACTTCAGCTTGTCCAGAATGCAGCCGCGCGAGCGATCATGGGTGCACCTCGGTTCACCCACGTAACACCTATCCTCCGCGAGCTGCACTGGCTGCCTATTGGTCTTCGGATACCCTTCAAGGCGCTAGTCGTCACTTATAAAGCCCTTCATGGTATCGGACCTGGGTACTTGAGAGACCGCCTCCCGCCAATTACCTCCCATAGACCCATTAGATCTCACAGATTAGGCCTCCTCCGAATTCCATCCGCCGGCCAATGCCGGCTGGCGACTACTCGGAGGAGAGCCTTCTCTGTGGCTGCTCCTCTGGAACGAGCTCCCCGTGGAGATTCGAACCCTCACCACCCTCCAGGCCTTCCGCAAAGCCCTTAAAACCTGGCTGTTCCGACAGGCCTGGGGCTAAAGAGCTTTTGCCCCCCCCCCCCTCGAATGGTATGATTGTTGTGTGCTTTTAAATTGTGTATTGTGTTCTGTTCGTCATTTTTTATCCCTTATCTGTACCCCCTTCCCTGACTTGGATTGTGAGCCGCCCTGAGTCCCCTTTGGGGAAAAGGGCGGCATATAAATGCAATAAATTCAATTCAATTCAATTCAATTCAATGTGACTCTTCAACAGAGCCCAGATTTGAATTGATCCAGACTTCCACACTCTGTGTTTTTTTTGCCCAATTTCAATAGGTCAGCAAAGAAGGTGAAAAATAAATTTAAAAAAAAACAAACTGGAAGAGATCCAGATAGACAGAGGACTCAAATTATAACTCCTGTGGGATGTTAATTTTTTAAATTATTGTTTGTTCTATTTCGAATGAGGTTTTTTTTAAAATTGAAAATGATTACCTAGAATTATAAATAAGGCGCCATATTCATTTCGTAAGTAAATAAATGTAAAAAGAAGGAGATGCAAGAGAGTGAGAAAACAAACAACTACATGAGACTTTTTGTCTAGGTTGGGATATTTTGCAGGGAGAGGCCTGTTTTATTCAGATTGCAAGCCTCCAATGAGAGACTACAGTAGCTTCAAAGCAGAGGTGGGTTCCTACCAGTTCGCACCAGTTCGGTAGAACTGGTTTGTCAAATCTACCGAACCGGTTAGAAGAGGTTCCACCAGTGGACCCGGAAAGCAGGCCACACCTACAGAAGAGGTTCCAAAATTTTTTGAAACCCACCACTGACACACACACACACACACACACACACACTCACACACAGAGAGAAAGAGAAAGCGAAAGGAAGAAAGAAATAAAGAAAAAAGAAAAAAAAAGAAAAAGTGAGAGAGAGATGAAAGAAAAAAAAGGAAAAAGGGACAGAGAGACAAAAGAGAGGGGAGAGGGAGAGAGAGGGGGGGGGAACACATGGCCGGCAAGCCACTCCCACCAGGTCACATGGCTGGCAAGCCACTCCCACAAAGGAGGCCACACCCACAGAGTAGGTTCAAAAAAATTTTGAAACCCACCAAATGGATTTCTTGGAAGGGAGTTTGTTCTGGAGAATGTGTAAGTGGGTGCATGCATAGATAAACACTACACATCAAAAGCAGAAACCCCAGCTCTTGAGACAAGATATTGATTTTTTAATAGGTTTGTTCCTTGCCAGACATTCACAATAGCACAGGCTGCTGGCCAGACAGAGAAAACACACGAAGTTGACAATCCCATTGTCATCTAACAGAGAAGCTCCATTCTCCCGACTCTTCCTCTGCTAAAGAGAGAAAAAGGAGGGGGGATGAAGCTTTTATAACTTGAACTTAAACAAAACTGTGAACCCAGCTTGGGAAAAGTACTGTAGGAAGTTATTAGCCAGCCCTCTCAAAGAAAAATGAAATATCCTTGGAAATATTGAAAAGGCAGAATATTTCTCTGGATGTGACAAGAAAGAAACATGTTTTAAAAGACAGAATAGCTGCCTGCAGCTTCCTGCCCATCCCCACTTTGTCAATGGGCCATTAAGAAGGCTGAGCTAGTCCCTTTACATAATAAAGACTTCTCCACTTCAGCTCCAGGGGGGATGGGATTAAATCATGATAATATTGGCACTTTACCCAACTGACCACATGGCATCTGAGAACTCAACCAAACCTGGATTCGAAACGCAGCCCAGAGAGTAGCCCCTGCATGGCCCCATGGGAGTCTGACAACCAATCAGAATACATTTCTTACACAGGAACAGGAAACAGAGAGGTGGGACTGAACAGGTTGTAAAAAGCCTAGCAAGCCCCTCCCTCGGCCCTTCACTTCTTCTCCACCAACATTGAAGGATGTGATCCCCTTTTCTGTCCAGGGCTCAAGCCATGTGGTCCTGTCCACCAATAAACCATCTTTCCAAGCAGCCTCCATGTCTCCAGTGTCTTTTTCCCCACTTGGAGCCAAACCCAGAAGGACATTTCTTTCATCAGTACCAAATAAACATTCCTCCAAGTTGAATAAATTTGCTTCTGTTTAAAATTGGTAAAAAATGAAAAAAAGCAGTGGATCTTTGCCTGAAGCATTGGGAAAGCAGTTAGAAAAAAAAGAAAGTGGATCTTTGTTTGAAGAGGATAATATTTCTCACGGCCACAATAATATTTCTCACGGATAATATTCTATAGAAGAGGTTACAACTGGCAGGAACCCTCCCCTGGGTACACACACACACACAAACACAAACACAAACACACACACACACACACACCTACATACATTCAGAGAGGGAATACGCATTTAATTGGTTGAGCTGACTTTTTTGTGTATCACTACCTAAAAACCTAATCTCACAAAATATTGATTCTGAATTGGAAGTTAAGCTGGAGACATGACCACCTCTTCTGAGTATAATAAAATGCTCTAAATATTAAAGACCCATGATATTTTGGATCTTTTTGAGATGAGAGGCAGTACAAAGGACTGTTATATCGACAATTCCTGTCAAAATAATATTCGACATGTGTGACGATTCATTTGTAAAGAATCCTTTCGACCACCAATATAAATAATTATATATTAGACATACCAAATATACATAAAAGATAACGTGCTTTTAGAAAATACAGTGATAAGTGACTTGGTCATACATAGTGGGAGGAGAGTATCCTAATGCTTTAAAAGAAATACTTTAATTAGAGAAATGAACTTTTATAAAATCCTTGCAAGCTCTTAAATGTCAAGCAGTCTTCACGAGGCAAGATGGGGGAAAAGGGAGTGGGATGGGAAAATGTGATTGAATCACACCTCTATTTAGAGATATTATTAGATGGTGTAGTCGAGAATCCTCCCGACTTGCAAATTGAGTTTATTTGATACAGAGAAGTGCTTTGCTTCTGGCTCTATAGCTTTTAGAATTTGCCATGCCCCTTAATTTATTTCATACTTTATCTTTGAAAGATTTTTCCAAGAATGCCTCTAAATTGCAAATAGGCTCCAAAACCTACATCAGACAGTAGAAATGAAGGGCAGGTCCCCATGCTTTATTTGGCTGTAGGTCCTCTTATCTGGAAAACAAAGATAACTCAGTGTTGTGGCCCAGCAGGAGCTGTTGGAGCTGCCACCAGACTCCGACAGCGAGGGGCCCTATGAGTCGGCTCTGGAGGATGTGGAGGACCCTAGACAGGGTTCCGACTCCGAGCAGGGTGCTGAGAGGCTGGTTGGCCACCAGGAGGCGCCTGAGCCTTGGACCAGTGGGGAGGAGACAAGGGAGTGTGATCCGGACATCAGCAGTGGGGAGGAGCCAAAGGAGCTGTTCCTGGATGCCCGGCACCGGAGAGCTAATAGGCGTAAGGAACAGTTATGCAGTTACAGGAGGTAATTGCACTCAGCTGGTGGTCATTAGGCTCCTCTCAAGACTATAAAAGGAATGCTTGTGCACACGCCCCTTTTGCAGGAGTCAACGTCATTCCTAACGCTGGAGAAGCTGTTATCTGTCGAAGTCTGAGTTGCTGCCAAGGTTCTTATCTGTTTGTTCTGCTTGGCTTTCAGCCACCAAGGTTTTGGTTTCTTGCTATTAAAGTACATTCCAGTTAAGCTTGTCTCGGCATTCGTTATTGGACGGAGGAGGGGTTCAGAACAACTCAGTATATGAAGCATCATGCTAGGAAGGGAAAATCTAGCTGAGTAACAGGTGCCTTCCAACTGTTTAGACTTTAGATCCTCAATGACAGGTAATTTGTTCAAGTCGCTCCCCACCTCGGAAGTCAGTTTGCAAAAATCCGCACTTTCTTGTAATTGCAAATGTGCACGTCAAAAAAAAGTGAGGTCTCAAAAGTACTGCTAATCTCTAATACTTTCATTTAGTAGGTTTTATATATATATATATAATATATATATATATATATATATATGTATGTATGTATGTATGTATGTATGTATGTATGCATGCATGCATATAATGTGTGTGTTTGTGTGTGTATGTGTTTATATAACATATGTATTTGTGTATATGTATATGTACAACTATATAAAATGTGCTTCCTTCATTTTCTTCTCACAACAGATTTTTGAGAATCAAACTAATAGATAATTGTGTTATTATACATTCAGACTGTTTTCAGTTTCAATGCAAGATGGTCAAGATTGGTGAAATCTATTCAGGATGATAGCTGGCATATAGACTGTAGAACGAAAGAGAAAAAAGGAAATGATATGAAACTATATGGGTTTGTGGAAATACCATCCCCAAGAAAACATAAACTGGGATTTGAAAAAGACAACAATATAACAATAGAAAAAGAAAGGGAGGGAAGAAGGAAGGAGAGGAGGAAGGAAGTAGAGAAGGGAGGGAAGAAGGAAGGGAAAGGAGTGGAAGGTGGAATGGAGAGAAAGAGAAGGAGAGATAGTAGGAAAGGAAGAGGAAGAGTGGAGGAGAGGTAAGGGAAGAAGAAAGAGGTAAGGAGAGGTGGGTGGAAGGGAGAGAAAGAGGGTAGGAAGGAGAAGAAAGAGGGTAGGAGTAGGGGAGAGGTAAGGGAAGGAAGAAGGGGAAGTAGAGGAGGAAGGAAGGAAGTAGAGAAGGGAGGGAGAAAAGAAAAGAAAGAGAAAATAAGGTGGTGTTACAGCAGGTTCTAGGGATGGTAAACAAAGCAATCCAAACTATACCTTATAACCTTTTAAATGGAATAACAATAGTATAAGAATGGCAAAGAAAAAGAATAACTATGTGAATAACTATAATTGTATGTAAGAGAATAAATGACAGTAAAAATATAAAGCACAATATAGGTAAACAATATTTGGTTATAAATAGCTAAGTATAAATAAATATAGAATTGTACATAAAAATGGATAACGAACAAGGAGACCATGAATGCAAGATAGAAATGTATAGAAGGGAAAACACTAACTGCAAAGAAACCGATACGGAACTGCTGTTATGATATACGATGGAACCTTTTGTTCCTATGTTGTTTCAAGTTATGTGTCTGTTTCTGTTGATGTGTATAAAATAAAAATTTATATTAAAAAAAATGCAAGAAAGGAAATAGAATTGTACTTTGGAACATAAAATTATGCAAGATGCAAACATCCAAATGTTTGACCTGAAAATATGCCATGCCACAGTCTGTCGCACTGCTATATTTGATCAGGATAATGTATGAATAGTATTACTGTTAGGATCTTCCTTCTACATTAGTCTATATAGCATAATAATTAAGAAGAACCCATGCTTAAAAAGATAATGACTTCCAAAATTTTCTGTATGTAAAACTTTTAACTTTTTAAGATAAACGTGCGTCTGATCAGTTACACCCCGCTTTTTATGGGAACTCCAGTTCCTGCCTTCGCCCGGTGGGAGATAAGACTTGGTCAGTCTGCTGGATGCGTTTTGTGTGGAATGTTGTTGACATTCACCGCAAGGGAGTCGTGCATTGCTTTAAATAAGCCTTGTGTGTACATGCGGCATTAGGTGAATCATTGTGTGATTGCCTTCCTGTCAACCGCATCGACTTAGCCGTCTCCCTACGTCTGCATTTTTCTCTGTGACGTTTCACGGCCAGGCCACAGCAGTTTGAGGTAGCGGCGGCTCAAAGCCTCTAGGGCAGTGGTCTCCAACCTTGTCAACTTTAAGACCTGTGGACTTCAACTCCCAGAGTTCCTCAGCCAGCTTTGCTGGCTGAGGAACTCTGGGAGTTGAAGTCCACAGGTCTTAAAGTTGACAAGGTTGGAGACCACTGCTCTAGGGGGAGCCCAAGGGGCCCAGGCTACGCTCTGCCTTTTCTCTGTGACGCTTGACGGCGAGGCCACGGCAGTTGGAGGTAGCGGCGGCTCAACGCCTCTAGGGGGAGCCCGCCCAGGCTACGCTCTGCCTTTTCTCTGTGACGCTTGACGGCGAGGCCACGGCAGTTTGAGGTAGCGGCGGCTCAACGCCTCTAGGGGGAGCCCGCGGCAAAGCCGCAAGGGGCCCAGGCTACGCTCTGCCTTGTCTCTGTGACGTTTCACGGCCAGGCTATGGCCGTTGAGGTAGCGGCGGCTCAAAGCCTCTAGGGGGAGCCCGCGGCAAGGCCGCAACGGGCCCAGGCTACCCGGAGCCAGCTGGGCCTGCTCCGTAAACCGCTTCTTTCGGGCCTCCTCCCCTCTCTCTCTCTCCCGTCTCCGAGCCGTCCCACTTTCGCATCACGCCTCACCCGCCTGCGCGGCCGGACTGCGTCACCCGGACAAGATGGAGACCGCCGAGGAAGGTAACGTCCGAGAGCCCACTCGCGTTCGCGGGGCTAAAAGAGCCCACTCGCGCTCGAGGGCGACGGCCGGAGCGAGGGTGGGAGAGAGGCGTCTTGTGGGGGGGGGGGAGCCGGAGAAAGGGAGCCACCTCCCGGGACCATATTTGTGCTCTACACACAACACAAACGCACACACACACACACACACACCCCAGTGCCTGGCCGTCCGAGGCCTATTGAGGCGCCTGCAGATGTCGTGGGTGTGATGGATACAAGGCGAAGAAAGAGTTTGTGGAGTGTGGCGTTGGGGCATATATAGGTGCACGTATTGAGGCATGTGGCAAATGGCCGAGGCGGTTCTGTTCCAAGTGTGTGTGTGTGTGTGTGTGTTGTTGTTGCGTTCCAAGTATGTGTGTGTGGTTGTTATTCAGTTCCTAGTGTGTCTGTGTTGTTGTTGAGTTCCAAGTGTGTGTGTGTTGTTGAGTTCCAAGTGTGTGTGTGTTGTTGTTATTCAGTTCCTAGTGTGTGTGTGTGTGTCTGTGTGTTGTTGAGTTCCAAGTGTGTGTGTATGTTGTTGAGTTCCAAGTGTGTGTCTGTGTTGTTGTTGAGTTCCAAGTGTGTGTCTGTGTTGTTGTTGTTGAGTTCCAAGTGTGTCTGTGTTGTTGTTGAGTTCCAAGTGTGTCTGTGTTGTTGTTGAGTTCCAAGTGTGTGTGTGGTGTTGTTATTCAGTTACGTGTGTGTGTGTGTGTGTTGTTGTTGAGTTCCAATGTGTGTGTGTTGTTGAGTTCCAAGTGTGTGTCTGTGTTGTTGTTGTTGAGTTCCAAGTGTGTCTGTGTTGTTGTTGAGTTCCAAGTGTGTCTGTGTTGTTGTTGAGTTCCAAGTGTGTGTGTGGTGTTGTTATTCAGTTACGTGTGTGTGTGTGTGTTGTTGTTGAGTTCCAATGTGTGTGTGTTGTTGAGTTCCAAGTGTGTGTGTGTGTGTGTTGTTGTTGAGTTCCAAGTGTGTGTGTTGTTGTTATTCAGTTCCTAGTGTGTGTTGTTGTTCAGTTCCAAGTGTGTGTTTGTGTGTGTGTTGTTGTTGTTGATGATGATGATGTGGTACGTGCTGCTATTCCTAAAGCAGAGAGCTGGGTCAAAAATGGCAAGGAAGTTTACCTTGTTTGAAAATATGGCACATCTGGATCTGTGCCTTGATCTGGGTTGATCAGCTTATTTGGAAGTTGTGGCCTGGATTGGGGAACATGATGCAGGTGTTTTTGGTGGGTGTTTTGGAGAAATGTGGGTGTGTGTGTGTGTTACACCGAACTTGGAGTTAAGGAATAAAAAAGAGATGACTACGTCAGCTGTACCCATTTCTTTTTTCACGTGTCCCTTATGTAATTATTTGGAAAGGTAGTCTGCAGTTAAATGCAGCTACAGTTGAAAGAGTTCTTGGAGTAGGTGCTGTCTTTTATTATTTTCTGCTTGAAAGGAGGAAAGATAATGGGGGTAGATTACAAAGGAGCATTAGTACACTTTTTTTTTAAAGCAACACAAACTCATATTTAAAGTGTGTGCATATTGGGTGCGTATTGGATCATGAGCTGACATCAGAAATCTTGCACTCTGAAAAATCTTTTGAGAAATCGCACAGACACTAAAATCTGCAAGGAGCAGACTGAAGTGAAGCTGCTTGGCAGAAGTATAAACAAACCTGGAGCTTATTAATATTATAACACAGCGTGCAACTTGCTGTACATTGCTTTTGGTCACTTCTTAGTTTGAATTAGTTGAAACTAATAAATAATACTGGCATTCAAGATCATCTAGAAAATGTTATTGAGATGGATTGAAGGCAAATTATTTTTTTTCCTTTTTAGCTAAAGTGTCCCTATCACGATTTGCAGATGTCCTTCTTCACAAGCCTAAATCTACAAAACACAAAAAAGGGAAAAAATGTTTCTAATAACATAATTGAGAAGGCTTCTGGCCAAGGAGCTGAATTTAAGTCCAGAAGCAGGCATTCTGTCTTTGGTATAGTCTTATTTTGCAGCTACCTCCTCTGATAGACTAAATAGGGGGCAATGGCAGCTAGAGGAATCAGGCTATAAGCTGAAGGGATAGTTATTTTATCATGTCTAAGTTTACACTGTTCTTTACTGATTTTCAGGTGAGCTCCTACAAATCCAATATTATACCTTATATTTTTATGGTTTAGAGGTTGAGGGAAAAGATAGCTGTTTGAATTCTATAACTATTAGAATGTACTTGATTTCATCTTTGGAGGTTAGAGATCAGAATTTGAAAGCATAGTACTTGCACATCCAGTTTCATCTTGGAGAAATGCAAAGGAATAATGGATACAGCTAGTGAGAAGTGTCTTCATTGACTAGCTGTCTTGGTATAGAAAATATATTTACTTCCTTTCATTTGTTTTGTCTGTTTACCTCTGAAATATATCCAGTTAAAAAGAAAACCTTAAGTACAACATTTTTATCAAACTATGATCTACATCAATATAATTAGAAGCAGAATTAAATGGGTATTTTATTTATTTATTCAATTTATATGCTGCCCAACACATTGTGTATCTACATGCTCTTTTCTTCTGTCACACAACTATTCCACTTTATGCAATAGGTTTTAATTTTGGGAAACAGTGTTTAAGCCTATCTTACAAAACAGAACCATTAAAATAAAAGTTATTTGATTCTTAATATTGATGTCACTTTCAATGTATTCTTTGGTAGCTTGCTTATCCTAGTGCAAGATTTACAGTATATAGGAAAGAAGAAAGAAAAATACACCTGCTAATGTCTATGCCTTATCAGTTTTTAATATTAAACATGGCATTTTTATTATCTGTGTAGACTGAAAATTGGAAATTTTAGAAGCAATATCACTGGATTGTTTCCAAAATATACGAATATTTACTTTCTTTTAGTGCTGTGTTAGGCTAATACAGTATGGTATTAGCAAAATAATGTTCTTTTTACCAAATATTGCCAATATGATACATTTCTAAATGGAATATCTTTTACTAACTCAGCCTCCCTCCTACACAGATCCATTACTCTGACTTCGGCATTCATATTGAATGTCATCTGGGTTTACTTGGAATTGTATTTGGTGTTAAATATAGCAAATAAGAAAATGGAAGAGCTAGCTTTGTGGCCACAAGTTTTGAAGTGGGATTCATGGTGTCTAGGTTATTGACTGAATACAGCTAGTCCTTGACTTACAACCACAATTGAACCCAACATTTCCATTGCTAAGTGAAACATTTGTTAAGTGAGTTTTGCCCCATTTTATGATGTTTCTTCTCACAGTTGTTAAATTAATCACTGCACTTGTTAAGTTAGTAACACGGTTGTTACGTCGATCTGGCTTCCCCATTGACTTTGCTCTCAGAAGGTCGCAAAAGTGATCACATTACCCCAGGACATTGCAACTGTCATAAATATGAGTCAGTTGCCAAGCATCTGACCATGGTGATACTGCAACTGTCATAACTGTGAAAAATTGTTATAAGTCACTTTTTCAGTGACCTCGTAACTTCAAACAGTCACTAAATGAACTGTTGTAAATCAAGGACAGTTTGAAGTATTGTTGTTAACTAGAATTCTAAATGCTTGAAACAAGCATTCGTGATAGAGAACCATTGGTAAGATCATCTTACCTTTGCATTACAATAAACATGATGGGTCCTTTTCTAGATATAATCCCACCATTAGAAATTAGGTGGGTGCTTAGAAATTGGTTTTTCATTTTCGGCACCATTCACGATTCTGGAGTAGTTGCCACAAGGCTGCCCCTCTAGTTTCCAACTGATTGAGCGGTTGGTTATTCCTAACACATTTCTATTTGTTTCAAATGACCATGCACTTCATTATTCTATATATACTGTATTTTTCGGAGTATAAGATGCGCCTTTTTCCCTCAAAAAAGAGAATGAAAATCTGGGTGTGTCTTATACACTGAATACATCATTTTTGGCCTCCCAAAACCCTGCCCCCTTTGCAAAAATGACTGTGCATAGCCTTTAGGAGGCTTCCAGATTGCTCCTGGGGGCTGGGGAGGGCAAAAATGAGCAAAAAATGGGCCTTTTTTGCTCATTTTTGCCCCCCCCCCCCCTAGCCCTGAGGTGCACTCTACAAGCCTCCTAAAGGCTGTTCATGCCCTTTTTTTGATGAAAAACAGGCCCGTTTGGGGGGGTCTGCAGAGTGCAAAAACTTAATTTGCTTCTTCAAAATCTTGGTGCGTCTTATACTCCAAAATACGGTATATTTTAAAAATTGACAAATACATCCTATATTGTTTTGCCATTTTAATGCTTTAATTAGACGCTGGCTATGCTTTAAAATACAGGGTGGCTCAGTGGCTAGGATGCTGAGCTTGTTGATCAGAAAGGTCGGCAATTTGACAGTTCGAATCCCTAGTGCCACGTAACTGAGTGAGCTCCCGTTACTTCTCCCAGCTTCTGCCAACCTAGCCGTTCGAAAGCATCTAAAAAATGCAAGTAGAAAAATAGGAACCACCTTTGGTGGGAAAGGAACAGCGCTCTGTGCGCCTTCAGTGTTTAGTCATGCCAGCCATATGACCATGGAGACGTCTTTGGACAGCACTGGCTCTTCGGCTTTGAAATGGAGATGAGCATGGCCCCCTAGAGGTGGGAACGACTACCACATATGTCCAAGGGGAACCTTTACCTTTACCTTTTATGCTTTAAAATAGGACAAAAATTAGGAGGTAAATGGTATGTTAAATGTTTATCTCATGTTTAGTTGTAACTTTAAAAAATGGCAATGTAACTTTGAAGATATTCCTATCAAAATGATTCAGTCACTGCGTGTTTGTTTATTATCATTCTGTAAATTGAAATCACTCTCGGATGTAATTCCTGGTTCTTTTTAAGAAACATAAACTATAACACTCGTTTGACACAAACCAAGTTAGTTGGGAATCTGCTATCTGAAAATTTTGGTAGCATGATTCTGAACTGAAAGTTAGAGATGTTTGTCTTCAATAACGATATTCATTTACAGCGTTATATACCCATTTTCTAAAATAAAAGTAACAATGTTTATGATATCTAGCTTGACTATCAGACAGTCAAATTTTCAATGAGTCTTCTTCCTAAAACTATAGAGCGCTAGCCTAAATAAAATTATTGCATATATAGTGATAACTATTGAAGAAGTCCCTCACCCCACATTTTATATACAATTCACAGATTTCATAAATCTTTGTACTATTGCATTTTGACATCCCGCCATCAGTTCTGCTGGAGAGCAAGTTTCAGAAAATTCCCTGTGCAGAAAGCCTCTGCCCTTACCAATCTGGGAATAGCCCTTGTATTACTTTATTGCAGTGGTTCTTAAACTGTGTGTAATTACCCCAAGTGGGTAATTTGAGTACATCTGGGATAATGAAGCAATTTTAATTGTTGGTTTGTGAGTTGAGGATTCAATTTGGAACTCCTGCTGCCAAGATACATGTGTAAAACAACATTCTGGATTTGTTTTTGTTTTTGTGGGGTTAATGACATTTGAGATTGGGAAAAGGTTCAGTTGGTTAAACAATTTTAACAACTAGTTACTCTTAAAATTGTATAGAGATACACACAGAGAGATCCAAATTAATTTGGAGTGTTTTATTATTGTTGCTTTTGTACTGTGTAGAGTACCACATAAAGTACTAAAATGGTATATTGGTTTCACCCTATTTAATTATGTAGTTTAGAGCAGGGTTATCCAAGTGTTTCTGATCTGAGAATCAGATTGGCACTCGTCTGGAGTGCTAAACCTATAGTGCTTGGCCAAGTCAAATACTAAATTTTATATCATTTCATCTATATATTTATTAATATGAAATAATTAATATTTCTATTATCCATGCAGCAAGACAGTGACCCAAAACACGAAAATATTATGTTTTATGAAAAGCAATGGATTCATCCCCCACCCCAAAATACACAACCTCAACATACCACTTTGTCCAATTGTATTGTTACCAGGGATCCCAACTTGCAACATAGCCAAAGAACTCACAAAAAAACCTTTGACATCTCATAAAGGGGAGTTGTTGTATCAGTTCCCCACTGCCTTGCAGTTGTTAAGTGACCTTGTGGGTTATTAAGCAGACAATCCCTGGAAAGGAGAATAGAGTACCTTGGAGTAGGGAAACTCTGGGTGGAAGTATGTCTCCGCTCAAGAGCTGAACATCCTCCCTGCTGATATCCAAACACGATTTTCAGTCCCTGAGTGGGAGACATGTGGCTTACACCAGGACTCCTAAAAGCTCCCCTTCAGGAGGATGGCTGAGGCCCCCCATGCTCCTTATCTGTCCTCTGGGGCAATAATTGCTTCATAGTTGAAAATCGTGCTTGGATATTGGCATGGCCCTTTTTCAGCCACCCAACATCAAGAAAAGCAGGAATTAACAACTTTTATGGCAAACTTTTATAGACATGATCTTTTTGGAGATCTAAACTTTTACTTAACTCTAGCAACTATTTTATTGTTAGTATGGCTGCTATGTTGCTGAAAGTGGCAGGAAACCTGTTATTTATTTTTTGAACTTTAAATTCTGTATTAACAAGTCAAATAGTCTTATAATTGTAATCTTTACTTCCTTTTCGCTCTTTTTGTAATTTTTGTATTCTGTAATTTCTTAAATATTCTTTGTCGCTCTCTCCTTACTTTATGTTGTTTCTTTTGTCCTTTTCTTTATTTCCACTTTTAAATATCTTTAAAAAAATAAAATGATATTTACGGTACTTTATATCAACTCTCTTTGTTGTCAACAGACATATGTAGAGTATGTCGGTCTGAAGGAACTCCTGAAAAGCCTCTCTATCATCCATGTGTATGTACTGGCAGTATTAAATTCATTCATCAAGAATGGTAAGTTGGTTTTTCATTGGAAATATCTGTACATGGCATTCTACAATTTGTGCACAGAAACAATACAATAAGTTATCTTCAAAATGATTGTATACTAGATATTAATATGGGCTGAAATAATTAAATAGCACTAACTCTAACTTGACTTGTGTTGACCTTCTACAAATATTTGCTTCCTTAACATTGTAAATCTTCCAAAGACAGCCATATAAACTCTGATAATGACCATGCACTTTTTCCATGAGCTTTCAACCTCGCCAAGAATAGCTTTTCTAAATTGTCATCACTGAAATAGGTGGATTTCTTCCTTGCTGATATTTTCCTTAACGAGGCTATTAGTTTCAATTTTGTCTAGGTTTCATTGATTGGTGTTGCTTGTAGTTGATAGTACTCCATTACGGTAATCATCTCCGATCCATAATTTGAAAGGGTCTTTCTCTCACTCTTAATATTCAGATTTCATAGCAATACGTTCCCACTCGAAAGATCACTTCCACTATTTTGCTCTATTGACAGATCTTGTCTCCCACCCTAGGATTAATCTTCTCTTTACTTCTCCAGCCTACTGTCCATCTTTATCTCTTTACTTCTCCAGCCTACTGTCCAAGAAAACAAATTATGTACCATCTTCACATCTTCATCTTCAACTGTAAGTTCACTAAGCATGTTGGTTGACATTATCTTTGTCGTCTTAATATTTAACATTAACCCAGATTTTCACTTTCCATTTTTAATTTTACATTGAGCTTTTCTAAATCATCTCTACTTCCAGCTAATAAAATTGTTGTCTATGTATTTCAATATGATAGTGCTTCAGCCTCCTCTTTTGAGTCTAGGTGTCATCTCTTAACAATACTGCTTGTCTGCTTTAGAAGTTAAACAGATAAAGGGGCAACAAATCTCCTGTCTATAGCTACTTCTCATTTTCTGAACTACTATCATTTCAAATTCAGTTCTTACAGCATTTTCTTCTTTATTGTAATGATTCTTCAGATGTTCTATTACCCTAAATATATTCCACATTCTGGCATGATCTACATATTCAAGATTTTTCTTACAATCTGTTGCTGTCTTCATTATTATATTACCTATTTGATCTCATGGCTCTCTGCCTTTTTTGAACTTGCCATGCTTCTGTGTAGATAGGCATGATTTTATTTTTATTTAGAATTTCTCAAGTTAATCTTGCTTGTGCAAGAAATTAGCCCAGTGATTCAATATTTACATTCTTTAGATTGGCCCTTTTCAGCATAGCTGAAAGTTGTAATCTTGATTTAATGGACCCCCCTGTGGATCAAGTTTCATCTGGATACCATACTAAAATAACAGAGAGGTTCATGTATACAAAATAATCCGGATGAAGCAGTCAAACTTACATTAATTTTACTGTAATGTTATGATCTATACATATATGTGTGGTAAAATTTAGGCAATACCATTTCTGTTGTTTGTTTAACAACATCATTAGGCAACAGTGACATGCTTTTATATATACCGTATTTTTGGGAATATAAGATGTACCTTCCCCCCCCCCCCCCAAAAAAAGAGGGTGAAAATTTGGGTGCGTCTTATACACCAAATGTACCCCCCCTCCACTACAGGCCAAAAACGCGAGGTATGGAGGCAGCGATGGTCCCTGCAGCTTGGAACAACTGATTGGGAGTATTCTGGCAGTTCGATCCCCCACCAATCAGCTGTGATGAATCAGGCTGCAATAAGTGCTAAAGCTGACCTGCCTGGTCAGAGCTTGCAGCAGCAATCATATTTAGAAAGCACACACAAATAACTGATTCAGCAGGATTCAAAATAATAATAATATAAAATACCAAAAGCAGGTTTTCCAAGGTAGCAGTAAATACAAGCAAAATACAAGCAGTTTCACTTTCAGTTCTCAGCTAAGCCAGGCTCCTTCCTGTCTCCTTGTTGCTCACACAGCAAATACTGCTTCTGAGTCCAAATATCCCTCATTGGCTGACTTAGTTGCTATGCCTATTCATTGGCTGACCTTGTTACCATGTATTCCAAGACATGAACTCTCACATACTGACAGGAAGCTAGCCAGCTGAATACCATGGATGCTCGTAGGCAGAGGCAGAATTTATTTTCTTCTCATTTTCCTCCCCAAAAACTAAGATGCACCTTATACTCCAAAAAATACGGTCATGGAAATTTGGGAATAACGGACATCCCCTTTCCCCAAACTGTCAGTTAAATGAAGTTTAAGTGTTCATTTTTCCCAATCTCAAGACCACAAAGACATACACCATGCTTGTTTTCATAGAATCTTTAGCATTTTAACTATCTCTACAGTCTCAGAAGGTAATTTTTTTACACCTGTTTTTTCCCCTCAGGTAGTCGATAATGCCTCAGTTTCTTCTAGAGTTGCTTATTTAATATATTCTCTCCCTGAAAGTGCTTTCATCATCCTTCAGTAAGATTTGTAAAGATTTTTAGTTTAGGCTTCATTTACATCCTTTGCCTCTAGATATTCTCTTCTAATAATTATTTTTATTCCTATTTTGACTACAATTTTTCCTTTTTTCTTGGCATTTTCATGTATTTATTGATGTTTTAAATTGAGTTAGCTTTCCTTTGACTTTCTTGGTTGATGTTGAAAGTCTGCATTCAATGCATCATTCTATTGTCCAAGTTCTTTATCTCCCATCTTTGCCCTACATGATAACTTATGTTGGAACTCACTTGGATCTTTTCCCTTCCATAATTTTTTTTTGTTTCACTTTCCCTAATTTCTCCATCAATTTTCAGGTTCTCTTTTACATAGGTAAGTATACAAAATCTGTTCTTAATCTGATTTATATTTTTACTATATACTCTTCAGGTCGAAAATTGCTGGTTCACTTTAATTTCCTAAGTCAAACCTACACGTCTGACCCTAATGTTCTCCATCTTCTGTTTCCTTATTAAGTAGTTTATTTGATTATAGTATTTTTCTAAGAAATAATAAAATAATAGTTGTAAAGTAGTTGTTGATACTAAGAATTTTTTTCCCCACAAAATTCTTTCTCCTGCATTATTGAATCTGTTTAATCAAGATCTTCCAATAATTCTAGGACCCTCTATTTTCCCAACATTTTCAGTCACCAATTATGATTGGAAATAACTAATCATACACCCTTTTGGTGATGGGTTTAGCACCTCTTTCAGCATGCCCTAAAATTCTTCAGTGACTTTCACTCTTGCACCTATAGTATGCTATATTGTACAAGTAGCTCATACTTGTTTAACATTTATGTTCACTGAATATCCACTAATTTTGCTAGAAATAATCCTGTCATTTAGTGGGTTATAAAATTATTTTAGCGATGTCCTTTATGAATATCTAAGTTACTTCATTCCTTTGTATGGTTTCATGTTTTGAATACTTTCCAAGTTGATTTTGGAGTTCCTTCTTTATTCTTTTACTGTACCTGCAAAGCCTTTCTTCATTTCCATTGTGGATTACCCTTAGCTAAAAGCTCTTTTTCATATTTCCAGCAGGGTTAACTTTGTCAAGAGTTTTTGTTCCTATCATCTCAAAACTAAATAAAGCTTTAAAAGCTTCCTACAAGAAACTAAAGAAAAAAATATTATTAAAGGGCTAAATATTTTTTTGCCTGTGAAAATGTTAATTATAAAAACATATTCTTGAATATGAGATCAGAATTCAAATTTTTTATGCAATTTAAATCATTGAAAATGCAAGAATTCTGTAAATGTCTTTTGCAGTATATATTAATGATTAATGGGCATTATACATTTAGTAATAAAGGTCTCCATTATATTCATTTTTTTACATTCTGTTTTCTCATTTTGTTACATTTGCCATGAGTTACGTTGGCCAGTATCAAAGTGTAGGCTTGGTCATTTCTCTGGTGTAGCATTAGTTATAGAAGCAGTTTTTAGTGGGATCTAAAACAGTGGTTTGTTACTATAGAAGAATTCATTTTTCAAAACAAAAATAATCATAACAGTATGCATTTTGAGCCTCTATTTTGCTTATAAAATTCATTTAAATTAATTTTGTTGTATTTAAGTACAATGACAATAAAGATTATACTTATACTTAAATGTTTATTTTATGCCCTAATTTGTTTATTTTATTAATGTAATTTTGCTTAAGTTTTAAGCAGAAAAAAAATCTAGTTTGGTCTAATTTGTCCGCACGATGTTCTTCCAAAGCTTTCTAGTTTGTCTAAATGGTCTTTCGCAAACTATAGATGGGGAACAATGTCCTTTCGGGAATGTAGTGACGTTTTCCTTGCAACTCTGCCACACACCCCATTATTTTTTCAATACATGAACACTGACATTTGCCAAGGCAAAAAAGATCCCTGCATGTTAGTTTAGGGTTTTTTGAGACAACCTGAAATATTACACACCTTGTTTTTGAAATGTTTTTGTTTATTTGATGGCTTGTATCACAGTTCATATTTATTCAGAAATATTGAAGATTCAATATAACTTCACAAACCCATTTTTAAATTCAAACAGGTTTACAAACTGATTTTTTTTAAGCAGCACTGTATCTCAAGTTAACTAAAATGTCTCAATCATTTATATTTTTAAACATACTTTTAATAGATTGGATTGGATTTATTCAGTTTGTATGCCGCCCTATTCCCGAGAGACTCAGGGCGGCTAACAATCAATAATACTAATAAGTATTACTTAAGGCTAATAATACTTTGCCTTAATCAGCACTGCCCCATGCTTTGCTTATTCAATTCAAAAACACTCATTCTTAACAAAAGTACCGTATTTTTGGAGTATGAGACCCATCTTCCCGCCTCTAAAAATGGGTGAGAATTTAGATGCATCTTATAGACCAAATATGGGTGTTTGGGGGTTCCCAAGCCCTCTGTGCATTGCATTTTCGTCCTCTCCGGACCCCAGAAGCTCTGTGCAGTGCTCCACATGGCCTGTTTTCACCAAAAACGTTTTTAGCAAAAACGGGCCATTTGGAGCACTGCGCAGCACTTCTCGGGGCTGGGAAGGGTGAAAATAAGACACGTGTAGGCCAAAAACTGTTTTTTCTTGTTTTCTTCCTGTAAATTTAGGTGCATCTTATAGTCCGATGCATCTTATAGTCCTAAAAATACAGTATTTGAAGAAAGTCAGTACTTATATCATAATTAAATTATAAAATATAAATTGAGTTATTAAAATATATATTTTATTACTATTTTCCTTTTTAAAAATTCTTAGATACTTTCTCTTGAATATTATGTTTTTTTTCTAACACTGTAAATCCATTACTACCATATATTTTAATTGCAGCTTAGTCCAATGGCTCAAACACAGCAGAAAAGAATACTGTGAATTATGTAAACACAGATTTGCTTTCACACCAAGTAAGTATATGGCATGAATATATATATATACTATGTGTACATGAAATAGTTATTCTAAGGTTTATGTTTCTTGTAAGGGATTATTTAGCCAGATTGAAAATTCAAATAATTGCTTCCAAGAAGTGAAATTACACGTGTTGTAATTGGCTTCATTTCAACCAAGGCAGTGCAGTGTCTTGGAATAAATGGTGTTACAGTGGTACCTTGGTACTCAGTTAATTGGTTCTGGGAGGTTCCAATGAGTACCAAAAATGATAGTACCAAGCAAATTTTTCCCATAAGGAATAATATACTGAGACACAAAGGATCTGACATTGACATGTTTTAGCTTGGGCATTGAGTACCAAACAAATGATGAATATCGGGACAATATTTTCATGTCAAAATGCGTTGAGTACCAAATTTTATGAGTTTCAAAGCAGTTGAATACCAAGGTATCACTATACTGCTTTGGCTTAGCTCAAGGAGGCAGTATATACATGCCAAATAATTCTCTTTTCAAGCAATCTTTCTACTAAGAAATATAAATACATAAATATATCAAATAACTTCTAACATGTATTATGTGATATGTCATAAAGATAAAATTTTCTGAACACTGTGGCATTTACATAAAGAAGTCATATTGCCTTTAACCAATTTATAAATTAAAGTCATTAGCTATTAGAGTCATTTAGCCATTAGATGTGGTAAAAAATTAAGTGATAATTACTTCATTTGCAAACTTCTAATTCACTATGATGGGAAATCTTGAAGAATCATTACTGTACTTTTCCATGGGAAAAATGCTGCAAGAGAAAGAAAATAAAAGCAATAGAAAGCCCAAGAAGAAAACAAGTTCCTTTTTCTTTATTTCATTCATACTCCAGTGAACAGAATATTAAGTCACAATTTATTTAATTCAAGATAATTTGAACAGACCAGATCCAAAGTAGTAGTGATTTCTTTAGTCAATTCACGGTTTATTTGCTCTTACTTTTATCAGTCTTCAGATGACATCCTAACCATCTAAGCCAGGGGTGTCAAACTTGATTTCATTGAGGTCTGCATCAGGGTTGTGTTTGACCTTGGAGGGCCAGAGTGGGTGTGGCCAGGGTGGGCATGGCCAGCTTGACATCATTCATGTCAGGGGCGCCTGTGGTGGCCCGAGCGCTCTGCTAGAGAAAACGGGCTCCCGAGCTTCATTTTCAGCTGCAATGACCTGCAACCCCCTGAGAGCGAAAACGGGGCTCAGGAGGGCCACTGGTGGCCCTCCCAAGCTCTGTTTTTGCTCGCAGAGGCACCACGGGCCAGTCTGTTGCTGTTTCCAGGGAGGCCCCACGGGCCAGATCTAAGCACTCCTTTGACCCATTCTGGCCCCTGAGCCTTGAGTTTGACACCCCTGATGTAAGCAGTGGGTTTTTTTTTCTGCTTCTAGGTTTCTGTAGGTCTTTTTCTATAGGTTTCTATATGTTTTGCTTTCTTTAATGGAGTACATGTGTTGTCTATTTCATGGGCTTTATGTGAGGATATGCCTTTCTAAGTTTTGAGGGGTTTTTATGACGTATATGTTTTTTTTCTATAAGAAGCAGGCTGTTTATGCTGTTTTTTTAAAAGATAGAAATAGATTTTATGTAGATTTTTATGTTTAGCATTTGTGTAGTTTTCAGAGAATTACTACAGGTAGTCCTCACCTTTCGAGCACAATTCAGCCCAACATTTCTGTGGCTAAGTGAGACATTTGTTGAGTGAGTTTTGCCCCATTCTGCGACCTTTCTTGCCACAGTTGTTAAGTGAATCACTGCAGCTGATGTTGTTAAGTGAACCTGACTTCCCCATTGACCTTGCTTGTCAGAAGGTTGCAAAAGGGGATCACTTGACCTGGGGACACAGCAACGGTCATAAATATGAACCAGTTGCCAAGCATCTGGATTTTGACCACATTATCATGGGCATGCTACAAAGGTCATAACCATTGAAAACTGTCAGAAGTCACATTTTCCAGTGCCATTATTGTAACTTTGAATAGTCACTAAGTGAACCTTTGTAAGTCAAGGACAACCTGTATTATTATGTGCCTCTAAGGAAGATGGTCCAAAATTTAAGACAACCCCAAATTAAAGTTTAAGCTAATCTTTAAGCTAATCATCAAGGCCATTTGCCTTTTTACTGCAATGTTTATTTCAATGATTTGAACTTCTAGCCATTCTTTTGTGTACTTAGCCCAGAATCCTAGATAGTTGTGTAGAAAAACAGTCTACCTATTAGGTAAACATGATAATTACTCTTGGGAAATGGGTATTCTATTTTGCTCTGTTGTGGCAACTATATGTTTTGGTGTGGTTTGATGCTACATTTAGGTTCTTCAATAAGTCACAGTTAAATAAAACAAATACTCTCTGGTTTACATGCAATTAGGCCATAGACTTTTCTTTCTTCCTTTTTGAGCATGACTGGCTCAAAGTCGCCCAGCTGTTTTTTTATGGCTAAGGTTGAGACCAGAACTCATCGTCTCCTGGTTTCCAGTCTGATGCATCATCCACTAGAACATGGGTGTCAAAGTTGCCGCATCATGTTGGCGTCATGTGACGTATCGTGACATTTTTTCCCTTAGTAGAGCTGAGGTGGGCGTGGTCTGTACATGACACAACCGGCCCACATTTACTAGTTTTGTAGAGAAGTAATTTTTGGCTTCATTGTAAAAACCAGAATTCTACAAAAATAGTAATTTGAAACTAGTGCATTTTTGAAAACGAAAATTTAATTTTGGTATTAATATAACTCAAGTTCTTGCTCCCTTTGAAAGAATAGATAATCTGTTATCTGTAAAGGGTGTGTGATAGCTGTGTAGTTAAAGATGGTGAGTGGGTTTGAGACCTGAGCATTGCCCGGCAGGCTGAGCTCCCGTTACGTGCCCCGACTCCTGTTAACCTAGCATTTTGAATGCAAATGCAAGTAGATAAATAGGTACCGCTTCAGTGGGAAGGTAACAGCATTCCATGTGCCTCAGCATCTAGACATGTTGGACACATGACCATGGAAATACCTTCGGACAATGCTAGCTTTCTCAGTTAAGAAATGGGGATGAGTACCACTACCAAGAGTCAGACAAAAGTGAACAGGGGAAACTTATAGCTTTAATAGTTATATAGATTGACAAACAATGAAAAGAAGTACAGGTCAGAAAGATAATAAAAGAATTGGAAATGTTTATCAACCCTAAATACAAATTACATATAGAGCCGAGGTGGCGCAGTGGGTAGAGTGCAGTACTGCAGGCCACTTCAGCTGACTGCTAGATCAGCAGTTCAGCGGTTCAAATCTCACCGGCTCAGGGTTGACTCAGCCTTCCATCCTTCCGAGGTGGGTAAAATGAGGACCCGGATTGTTGTTGGGGGCAATATGCTGACGCTGTAAACCGCTTAGAGAGGGCTGAAAGCCCTATGAAGCGGTATATAAAAATCTGCTATTGCTATTGCTATTGATTACATTTCTGTTATATCTTGATGTGTCCTTTGTCTGTGACAAAATTTCCCAACCTTTCTCGGTTGGGGGGAGGGCCAGGGACCTTTACATACACATGTGCGAACGGGGCCGTGAGCAATAGCAATAGCAGTAGACTTATATACCGCTTCATAGGGCTTTCAGCCCTCTCTAAGTGGTTTACAGAGAGTCAGCATATCGCCCCCAACAATCTGGGTCCTCATTTTACCCACCTCGGAAGGATGGAAGGCTGAGTCAACCCTGAGCCGGTGAGATTTGAACCGCTGAACTGCTGATCTAGCAGTAGCCTGCAGTGCTGCATTTAACCACTGCGCCACCTTGGCACGCACAATGCAAATGGGGTGGCAACAATAGCGCAGCAATCACAGCAATGTAGCGCCCACATGACGCTCGCAGCAACCTATAGGATGAGAACACTTGTGCTGTTCATACAGATCTTGTATTCTCTCCCAATTTAAATGTTTAATGGCTGATTTATTATTCTAACCTATAAATTGATTAAACCTTATAACCTTGGAGAACTGTTATTCATTGTTAACAATGCTGAATTCTGTGCATTATCAAAGTAGCTATTTAACTTTGTTTATATTACCCATAATTGGATGACCTCTCTTGAGGGAGCAAGTCTCCCAGATGGACGATACAGGTAGTCCTTGATTTAAAACAGTTTGTTTAGTGACCATTCAAAGTTGTAATGGCATTAAAAAAGTGACTTGTTTTTCACACTTACAACTGTTGCAGCATCCCCATGGTCACATGACCATAATTCAGACATTGGGCAACTGACTGGTATTTATGATAGTTGCATTGTCCTGAGCTCATGCGATCACCTTTTGCAACCTCCTGACAAGCAAAGTCAACAAGGAAACCAGATTAATTCAACAACTATGTTACAAACTTAACAACTGTAGTGATTCGTTTAACAACTGTGGCCAGAAAGGTTGTAAAATGGGGCAGAACTCACTTAACAAATGTTTTACTTAGCAACCGGGCTCAATTCTGGTGGTAAATGGAGGGCTACCTTCAAAAATATTTTTGGATGTATACTAACAGGATTTTTAAAGTAAAATTTAATGCAATAATTATCAGAGTATTATAAAATATGATGCAATAATTATCAGAGTATTACCAATTTGGAATAAATACAGGGAAAGAGTCGGTCCAGACATATTTTCTTGCTTCATTATGAATTTTTATTTTCATGAAGAGGAAAGCACAAAGAAGTTTGCTCATTGGAAAAACCTGATTGCCTCCAGTTCTTGCAACCAGTATAACCCAGAATTTGTGAGTTGCTGGGTTAATCATAAAGCAATGCTTCTTAAACTGCTTGACCACTATTTTTTAAACTAAAAGCCACTATTATACGGAATTCAAGAGTTGACTATTAATAAGACAAAAATAAAACATTTTGAGGCTTTCTTCTTGTAATGATTAAAATCATCTGACCTGTGTTCAGTATCTTCAAATAAGCCCTGCTATTTTAAAAGAACTACCCTAGAAAGAGTCTTGGTAAAATTTAAAAACCTATAGCACAAAATCCAGAGCATTTGCTGAGCCTCATTTATAAATTGTTGGTGAAATCGAACTAAGTAAAAATTGAAATGTGAAGAATTTAGGTAGAAAAATTGATATGTAACAGTGGGAATTTCAGTGGGAAAAACATTAAATTCACATTGGGTTTTGTGCTTAGGAAAAGCTAATATAGGTGGTTTTATCATTAGTATGTTATTCCATTGTTAATTGCTAAAATAGTTCATTTTCTGCATATTGTTGGAAGTGTAATTAGCAGGTTGGATCATTTCCATATTTTGTGGCAATGTTGTAAACCAGTGGTAGTCAACCTGGTCCCTACCGCCCACTAGTGGGCATTCCAGCTTTCATGGTGGGCGGTAGGGGTTTACTGTAGCTCTGCTTTATAAATTTTTATAAAGTAAAGTTACTTCCCTACTTCATAAATCACCATTACTGTGGAACCGGTGGGCGGTTAGAAAATTTTACTACTAACAGAGATACAAAAGTGGGCGGTAGGTATAAAAAGGTTGACTACCCTTGTTGTAAACAATTTGGAAAATACTTTATAGTGGAATGCTGTAAATCATTTTTCAATTTTAAAAACTGAATTTCTCTTCCAACCTACTATTATTTTATTTAATATTAGTGAACTATACTCCTGCAAAAATATATTGGGTTTGTACATGGGAAAATGCTACAAGGATATTTTGTGGTTCCTATTGGAAAGTAGGCACAGTTTCTTCTGTTGAAGAACGACTAATTAACTTCCAGTACTGCTGCTCCATGTTCAAAATAACATTGTATTTCAAAAGTAAACCTGACATAGAATTTAAATTACGTTGGAAATTGATTTTGGATTACAGATCTGTATACAGATTTTGTTGGACTGACATCCAAAATGGGGATTTCTTTGAACATAAATTCTTTGTTTGAATAGGAACTACTGTTGTTCTTAATGTTACATATTTTATACAGTCCTATTGTTTTTGATATTCATTATTACTTGGCATTTAACAATCATTTATAATTTTTAGAATGATGCAGTATATTCACTTATTTAAAACGAATGAAATATTGGAAATGTTAACCTAATTTAATAATGCTGATAAATTCCATTTCATCAGTTGATGCTTTAATTTTAATTTTCTTTTTTGCTCCCCTCTTTCTCCATTACTTTGTTTGTATTTTTTTCTTCTTCTTTCCCTATATAAAAATGTAGTAAAATAAAAATACTTAATTCTGTAATTCACTTAATGGTCCAACTTGATATAAAGAACTTTCTGATGTGTTTTTTCTCCCCATTAATTTTAGCCATTGTTTATTTTTGTCATATACATTATTAAGAGCAGTTCTGTTTTGTATTAGTTTTATTAAAACAATAAAAGTTTCATGGTTTCCTCCTTTTCTTAAAGTTTATTCTCCAGATATGCCTTCTCGGCTGCCAATCCAAGATATATTTGCAGGATTGGTTACAAGTATTGGCACAGCAATACGATACTGGTTTCACTATACTCTTGTGGCCTTTGCATGGTTAGGAGTTGTACCTCTTACAGCATGTAAGTATGTAATACAATATAAATCGGCAGTACAAGGCAGTAGGAAAAATGTATTTTCAGTTTGCCTCTCAGGAAGTGAATTTACCAGCAAAATCAGACCATACATTTCAAGGTCGACTCAGCCTTCCATTGTTTCAAGGTCGGTAAAATGAGGACCCAGATTGTTGGGAGCAATAGGCTGATTCTGTAAACCGCTTAGACAGGGCTGGAAAGCACTCTGAAGCGGTATATAAGTCTAAGTGCTATTGCTATCACTGTACGTTACAGAAAAGGCAATTGCTAGAGTTGCATGCACAATTCTTCAAAGATTACTCTATATAGCTTCAAGTGTTACTAATGCTTGCACAAAGAACAGGGCCACACTTATATGTGTTAAGCTGCTTTCTAAAGCATTCCAGAATATTGTTTACTCTGTTTTTTTGGTAGTTATGCTAAAATCATAAATAGTGGTGGAAAAGACTATCTTTATCTATATTTTAGGGTTTTTAATCCCGTCTTTATTATTTTTAAAAATAACTCAAGGTAGCGAACATATCTGATACTTCTTCCTCCTCCTATTTTCCCCCGCAACAACCCTGAAGATGAGATGGGTTGAAAAGAGAATGACTGTCTCAAAGTTACCCAGCCGGTTTTCATGCCTAAGGCGCAATTAGAACTCAGCGTTTCTGGTTTCTAACCAGGTGCCTTAACCACTAGACCAAACTGAGAAAGCAGCGCATTGTGATGCTAATCTTAGTTTTTATGTTTTGATTTATCTATCTTTATATAGAGCAGCTTAATCCCCTGTATACTAGTTATATGAAGGTTTAATTTTTATATATTACGTGTTGTCCCAGAAACTTCAGCGGCAATTTTCTATTGTTAATTGGGTAATAAAAAACAAAACCTTAAAGGGATTAAGTTACTGGGTGGATAGACGGACCTGATTCAAATTTCTGTAAGTATCTTAAGTGTTTAGTTTTGGAACATGACTCAATCCAAATCTAAAGAGTAAAGATTGCTGTGTGGGGAAACATATGTATTGCTCTTTTTAGCTTGAATTGGTTCATTTCCTCAGATAGGCTGTGAGATTTGCTAGTATTGGTTAAGATAACCCTGAAGAAGCTGCCAAATATGCTCTTATCAGTTATATTTTGATAACGTTCACCACGAATTGTATTTACTTTCTCTGCTCTTTAGGCCGTATCTACAAGTGCTTGTTTACTGGCTCTGTGAGCTCACTATTGACGTTGCCATTAGATATGTTATCAACGTAAGTATTAACTCTATCTATCTATCTATCCATCTATCTATCATCTATCTATCTATCTATCTATCTATCTATCTATCTATCTATCTATCTATCTATACACACACACACACACACACACACACACACACACACACACACATATATATATATATATATATATATATATATATATATATATATATAAATTTCTCATCTCTGCTTCTAAATTACAGGTCACCCTTTTATGGACTGTTACCTCATTTGTATACGTTAGCATCTCTGTTGTGTAATTCAATATAAAATTGTTGCTACATATTCATTAAATGCAACATACTATGGAATTTCACTATTAGCTTTGTATTATTAGTAGAAAAGTATATGAATATGTCCTGACCCCCGCCCCTTCTCCGTCCCGGAATGAACGCCGAAACCAACGTAAATAAGAAGGTTTCTTTTAATCAGTCAAGACTCTCGTTGGCTGCAAGCCACATAAACAAAGAGATAAGCACTCTGGCAGCAAGTCCTACAAACCTTGGCAGCAATGCAAACAAACTCTGGCAGCAATCCAGCCTGCCAAGTTTGTTTCTTGTTAGTCCTTTGAACTTGAACGTTGACTTCTGCAAAAGGGCGTGCCACAAGCAGTCTCTTTTATAATCGGGAGAGGATCTTAATGAGCATCAGCTGAGTGTAATCACCGCTTGTAATTATGCCGTTGTTCTTGACGCCGAGTAGCCCTTCGATGGCGTGCATCCCGGAACAACTCACAGGTGTTTTCTGGATCACTCACTCTTGTCTCCTCCCCACTGATCCAAGGCTCAGACGCCACCTGGTGGCCAACCAGTCTCTCCTCGCCCTGCTCGGAGCCGGAACCCTGTCCAGGGTCCTCCACCTCCTCCAGGGCCGACTCATAAGACCCCTCGCTGTCGGGGTCTGGCGGCAGCTCCAATGGCTCCTGCCGGGCCACAACATGTAGTATTTCTTTGGTTTGAGAAAAGCTTATTGGGCTTCTTTATTCTGCAAATGCAGCAGAATTCTTCAGTTCTATCATTATATCGCTTACTCATACATAAAACCCAGTGAATCAATATTGAATATCAATCTAATTTTAACCATACTTTAATATATATATATATATATATATATATATATATATATATATATATATATATATATATATATATGTATGTATGTATGTATGTATGTATATATATATATATGTATATATATATGTATATATATATATATATATATATATATATATATATATATATATATATATATATATATATATAAGCCACATTAATAATATTGTGAAAGAATATCAGACCATTATTTTAAATTGTAAATAAAGTAAGACTTTAAACATTAAGCTGGATGTTAAAAATCACTTCAGTTTAGTTTAAAATGTTTATAAAAGGAAATATTATTTAATAATGCTAATGTCCAATAATATGGGGAAGGTACCTGCAATGATTTGTGGTTTTCATTCCAATTTTATACTGTATTCATGCACTACTTGTCAGATACAAAAACCACTAGGAAGTACAAATATGAACTATTATAATATTACTTTAATATTAATATTATAATATTTTGTAATTTTACATTCTAATGTTTTAAGCAGTCCAGAGTAGCCCCACAGTGACATGGGCAACAAATAAATTTAATAATGAATGAATAAATAAATATTAATTATTCGTAGAAAATTAATGGCTAAGGAGTTCTTATATTAATTGGTATGATATAACCATAATTAGCATGGTTATTAATATAAAATAGAATAAACCTGCGGTTTATAATTTGCTGATAATGACTTTTATTCAATAGCAGACTAATTTGTAAGGAAATGGATAGATTAGATTGAAGCTGAAATAATTACAAGCTACCGAAGTATGTTTTTTGCCTTATGGGTACTTGATAGTAGAGGCAATCAGCAGCAGTGATTTCTACTAACAGTTATGTCAACTGTTGTATAATGTGTTGGATATCTCTTCAACAGGGAGAATTTATTGGCAGACTGTTTGCAAGGTTGTTTTGTTGTGACGTGCACACTCTGTGCGTTTATCAGCCTTGTATGGTTACGTGAACAAATTGTCCATGGAGGTGCACCACAGTGGCTAGAACAGAATCAGCAGCAAGCCATTAATGGTGTTGGGCAACAGAATGAGGTAACGTTGTTTACTTTATATGCAGTAACTTTCAGTTTTTATATATTTTCATTTTCATAAGGTATAACCCACATGTATACTATTACATAGGCAACATCGCATTGTATTATGAAATGTTTACATTAATTCAGCTTACCATTAACTCCCAAAAATAATTATTGGCTCTTCTGCTCTCCAAACACCATATTTGTACTTATCCATCACTTCCTTTCCCTCTCTCCTCCCCCTCCCTACCTCCTTGCTTCCTCTGTCACCCTTCTCTTCTCTACTTCCCCTTCCTCTCTCCTCCTCTCTCCCCTCTCCATTCTTCCTTTCTCTCCTCCTCTTCCCCCCGCCGCCCTCTCTCCTATCCCTCTCTTCTTCCCTTACCTCTCTCCTCTGCTTCACACTCTTCATCTCATTTACTTGGTGTATTTCACTTTCTGAGCAAGCTCCATTTTATGTTGATGTATTTATAATTCCTTTTCAGTATACATATTTAATTTTAACATATTTTCCTCCTTTTTTAAAAAAACAGAACACACACACACACACACACACACACACATATATATATATATAATTTATGCTCTCAAAGTTCTTTGCCTTTTCCAAATTCTGATTTATAACTGTGGGTTAATAGATCTTACCAGGCTTTCATCTCGCCTCTGCCCGCTCTTGTTCAGCTGCTTTGGCCTGGAGCCAGCGTCTTGTGCAGCCATGTTGCCATGCTGCCGTCCTGGCTCCGATTCAGAGAGTAAATCTCTGACCTACGAGGGACCTGTTGCACTCCCTCTGGGTCTGATGAGATGCTGCCCCTTCTTCACCCCCCACAGGGGGGTTCTGATCCAAAAACGGATCTCGGAGACAGTTTGTCAGACAGGGTTCATGTGAGATTCTTCAGAGCTCACATGCCCCACATCTGTCCAGCTGGAGAACTTCAGGTCGACTCCCCCCAGTTTGAATTTTTTTGATACATGTAAGCCTTTTCTCTTTCTTTTTCCTATCTTTAAACAGCTGGAAGTGTTTATCAAACATGTTGGATCCATTCATATAATCTGTTGCATAAAACATTTTTTTCTAGCACTAGCTATACGACTTGAGGGTAATCCAAAGAGTGGTATGTTTATAATGATATTGAACACTGATGCTTTATTTCTTATGCTTATTAAATGTCAAAGAAAGGCTATGTTTAACCACATTACTAAATCATTGTTTACCATGAGAATGAGCTTCAGTAAGCAGCTTTATGAACTACCTCCTTCTGCTGTTGGGAAAACAGACTTGTTTTTCATTATTTTGAAATAATAAAGTTTATGAATAAATGCACATTTTCTTTTAAAACAAATTTAAAATATTTACATATTTTTCATCATGTAAATAATTCACAGCACTCTACAGGATTAAAATACATTTTGACTATAATGACCTATGCAGATTAATATATGGATCTTAATGAAGGACTGGTTGTTTTCTGACATGTTTCCAGGAACACTTCCAGATGGTATCCATTGCTCCTAAAATAAAAAGAACATTTTCAAAAAAATGGCAGACTTTTCCTGGGATCGTTAGTTCTCGTGAGATTTCATAAATATTTAAAAACAATTTTAATTTGCTTTGGCATTCCCATCATTGTACAAGAGCATACAATGCTTTCAATCCTTGCAAAGTTGGCAATTAAATTAGAGTTATGGTCCAACCACCATGGCCTCTAATATCTGAAAAGGCATTTTTTCAGATTTCCTAGACTTACTTTTTTAGGCTAACCTCAGCATAAAAGTGGTAGCTAATGCAGTTTTTCTACTAGGTGTATCATAGAGCAAGCTTGCAGCTATGTGGTATACTATCCATAGCTTTCAGATGGTTTACAGAGTGCATTATGTTATCAAGTGTTGAGGCTTTGAATTCATGCCTGAAGTGATCATATTTCTTCAGTTAACAATGCTTCATCAATCTTATTAGAAGATTCAAATTACTTGTCATGATCCAGACACTGACTGAAATATTTGTAACCCTTTCTGATTCTGGTATAACAGATGTAAAACTGTTGTCATTGACACTGTAATGGAATTTTGTTCTATTCTGTTGATGACTCCCCTTACTAATTTCATATAGTTATTGAATAACATTTATTGTAGTCTGGATCTACCATCTGGGTCATTCCACCAGCAGTTAAAACACCAACGGTGAACAGATTGAGAGTAAATAATCAGTCAGAAAGTTTCAAGCATCTTGTCCACATCCTTAACCTTCAGCTCCTGATCCTTCAGAATTGAATGTCCCACTTGAATTGCTCTGAAATTTGGCATCCAGGTTGTTCATTCATGAAACTATCATAGCAGGCTCAGGCATTTTCTGAATAAATGTTATCTGTCTCAGTACAAAATAGTTTTACTATATGGGTATTTGAAGATGCAACAAAAGAAGCAAAACATATTCTCCTTTATTGGGAAGCAAAATATGCTGCTGTACTGTTCTCATACATAATCAGATGCTCTCATACACATTCATTTTTCCTGATGGTGACTTCTCAAGCATATATTTTCCAGTCATGGTTCAGCATGTTTTATCATCTGCTGTTTTGCTGCAT
The DNA here is from genome assembly GCF_009769535.1 of Thamnophis elegans. NCBI lineage: Eukaryota > Metazoa > Chordata > Lepidosauria > Squamata > Natricidae > Thamnophis > Thamnophis elegans. The sequence goes on from NC_045546.1 coordinate 78,918,763, forward strand.
ATTACAATGCCTTATGGTCTCTATTAGGTTGAAAAATGCACGTAGAAGAAAATATGTAAATGGCTTGTGTTGTTACTCTGGCAGCATGACTAAAGCCTCAACAGGATGACCTCTGATAGCTAGGAAAATCTCCAGTCCATCTCAGAAATTCATTGGTTTCCATAAATCTTTCCATAAATAATGGGTAACTATTTTAAGTGGTCCCTTACTTCTGCAGGAGGAGAAGAGTTACTGTAAATTTCTCTCCTGGCAGAGAACATATAAATCCATCATTATCATGGCACTTTTCCTTTCCCATCCCTCTAACTTCTGTTGATACTAAGTAGAGTATCAACAGGTATCAACAGATGCTTAAAGATATTCAACAATAGAGTTGTCAACAAATACGAGTATTAACAGATACTTACAGTAAGTGGTCTAAGAACTCAGATTCCCTTGATGCATGTAGACATAATTGAACATACTTCTAGAACTGCTAAGAGGAGAGCTTTGAAATAGTCTCTGGAAAAAAGCCCACTATAATTTAAATTAAGGGAGAATATATAAATATTTTTCTGGAAAGAGCTCTGAAATCCTCTAGCTGTTACAAAGCATACACTACTAGAATACTGGAGTTGGTTTTTTTCCCCGTTTACAGTAATTTACTAGTCAACCAAAGATGCAACCTATTTGTACCTATATCTCACCCTAGTTATATCTGTCATTTCAAATACACATATTTGTTCCATTACCAAAACACTTAGTTCTCAGTTGTCACATAAGGCCATCTGGTAGATTTGAAGAGGAGTTTCACCTTAATGTACCAAATAGAAAACCAGCCAAGTCATAGTTTACGACGTTGTCTTGTTTCATTTATCATAGATTACAGATTGCTTGTTTTCAATTTTCACAGATTATAACTGTAATAGCTTGGAAATGTATAGACTTCAATTCCCAGAATTCTTTATGCAGCATGACCATTGCTGAAAATTGTACAAATTGAAGTTACATATCTGGAAGTTGCCGAGACTGGGAGATTTTGGTTTTCCACACTTTTAAAATATTGTGCATATGAAATTAAGACTCCTCTCCCAATGTATTCTAATGTCATATAATAGTGATGTGAAATCAAGGAAGCCAAGGCTTTCAGTCTTATAAACTTTTGAAGTTTTCAAACAATTAAATTTGTGATATATGAACACATTGCTATATAGTCCAGAATAATTTCTACATCTGAAGCTTGGTTACTCAGCCTTTGTCAGATTATAGTTATTTCCTCTTTAAGTCTCAGTTTAGCGTATTGTTTTCTAAGGAAACCATGAACTTAAAACTTGCCAGGAACTTTTTGATATACTGTATATTCATATAAATTTCTACTCATAATATACACTGGAGTTTTGCAGTTACACCCTGATTCTAATGCAATTCATGGGCTTTAGGGATCTCTTTCCTGCAGCCTACACTCAGCTGATTGGTAGGTTGCATGGAATATGACACCAATGTATGCAAAACAAGGAGAGTAGGGGGACATCAGAGGCCACATACAGTCTAGGATCTACTTTTCATACTATAGAGGGAACTGTAGAATAGCTCTGTGCTGAAGTGTTAAGAATCTCCCTATAGCAACCTTTGTTTTTCACCTTAGTGTTTTCCTGCAAATACAGGATATCTTTTTTTTCAGGACAACTGAGTGTTGATCCATTGGCTGCAGCGGGAATTGGTTTATTACCTTCTGGGATGAGAGAGAGTAACTAGTGCAAAGTCACTCAGCTGGCTTTTAAACTTAAGGCAGAACTAGAATTCATGGTCTCTTGGTTCCTAACCAAGCCTTAATTATTAGACCAAATCAGCTCCCAGCTGGGTCTGAGTATTAATCTATAGCAGGGGTGTCAAACTCAAGGCCCATGGGCCGGATCCGGCCTGCAGTGTGCTTAGCCTGCGGTGCCTCTGCCAGTGAAAATGGAGCTCAGGAGGGCTGGCTGCAGCCCTCCTGGGCTCCGTTTTCACTGACAGAGGATTGCACAAGGCCTTCACAGCGCTCAGGCCACCCATAGGCGCCCCTGACACAAGTGATGTGCTGGCCATGGCCAACCTGGCCACGTCCACCTTCACTCCACAACCCTGATGTGGCCCTCAATGAAATCCCTGCTTGACATCCCTGTTCTATAGCAACGAGGCCTTGTTAAAAAGAAGTTTGTTTCTACATTTGCTGTTTAGAATATTCGAACAATTTTCCTTGATAAAAGTACAGTGCATCATCTTAGTTCGACTGAAATTTTTGTTGATTTCTCTGCACTCAGGCTCAGGGTGTAGGAAACGCTGGTGCTGAAAATGCTGTACTTGATCAGCCTGCGGACCAGCCTGCTGAGAATGTAGTTGTAGGTGAAAATCCAGAAATCCTAGAAGAACAGCCAGACGAAGAAGAAGAAGACAATGAAGATGAAGAAGACGTTGTAGTTGAAGATGCAGCAGACGCAAACAATGGAGGACAAGGTATACCGATTATATATTGTGGCCCATTTATTTCAAGGGTTACTTTCTAGGAAGAAATAATAATTTCAAAGATTACTTAACTATACTTTTTTTTTTCTTCTTCAGATCGTATAATATTAGTAAACACAATTACATTTTAAAAGCATCACTGTGCATTTTGTATTACGGTAACAATACAGCAAGTAAAATGAAGTTTCAGACTTTTCTGATAATTGAGTAAATTATAATAATTATTCTATTGAATTCTGATAAGCAGCTGACCATATCTACCTAAACATTGAAAAGACCACCTTTACAGTTGCCAAAATATTTGTACTTCTTTGCATGTTATTATAAGAGGACTATTTAATTGTACAGCTTGTTATCCTGCATTTATTTATTTGTACAGGTATTTCTTTGCCAAGGTCAGAACTGTCTCTGACAGTTTGAATTTACATAGGGACAGGTCTCTAATTATACACTCTGCATGCAGGCATGGACTAGGCAGATTATATCTGGAGATAATAGCCTCTGGAGTCAAGCCATATAAGATTGGCTACATCAAAAATAGTGTGATAACCAATGCAGCAATTGAAGAAGTGGTGTAATATTTATAAAGCATCGGTCACCTACTGGTAGCTTGGCAATCTTATATTCCAACTGTAGCTTGTGAACTTAAATTCTTTTATAGACCACAATGCAGTTAATTTGTACAAGTGATAATGACATGTATCACTGTAGGCTGAGCATCTTGGTCAAAGCTTCCAATCAGAGTTTCTACCTTCTTTAGCGGAAGTGTGGATCACTTTCTTTATTAGTAGAGCAACTCTGTCCAGAACGAATACCGGAATGTTCACAGATCAGGATGTTTCTGGATAAATGGTAACTTTGTCTTTCTGAGGTTAAATCTGAAGTTTGTTTCTATCCATGTGGACCTTCATGTTTTCCAGAGACCAAGTTCTGGCTCAGGCAGGGGTGGAAACTATCTGCTCAATTGCCCCCCATTGATAAGCACTGAGTAGAACCACCAGCAGACTGACCTTATAGGTAGTTCAATAATGTATCATAGTGATACTGAAGGATGTGAAGTAGTCTAACAGAAACAAGAGGGGGGAAGCTCCCAACTCCTAGATCTCACTGGGTCCCAAGAGTGCTGCTTCTGTTCTGTACTAAGGCTTGAATCCGGTCAAAAAGACTCCAGATGTCATCAACAATCTTCTGCACCTAAAACAATACATTTTCAACAGTTTTCTCCACAAAGGGGAAGTATATGGAAATAGGATGATAATTCTCCAATAGGACTGGAAAGAGGGATTGCTTCTTCAACACAGTGTTCTTTCAAGGCAGGTGGCTTATCAATAAAGGAAAATATTTTTAGCTCAGGGTTGAAATGAGGGGCCCTTGCTCCTCTCTGACACTGGTGTCAGATGTTTCATTAATCCAAACTGGGTAACATTATCAATGCTAGTAGCATATCCTCTGTCCAAGAAGAGAAAATCCAGTCTTTTGGATCCAGTCATTCACACACCCCTTTCCTGCCTGAATAAGCTAGGAGTAACGGTCTAGATCACATGTACAGTAGCAGTGTTTATAGAACAGACAATCCTTTCCAATTCCTCTGTTTCCAGAAGTTCAAACATATCCTAGATAACATCACAATATACCCAACCATCAAACTAGAACTGTCCAAGCCTGGAGCAAATATGAATAGTGTTCTCCTTGAAGACTATAGCAAATATATCAATTTCTTTTCCTTTAACAATATTTTGATACTCTCTGTAGATGACATGAATTGGAATGCATTGGAATGGGATCGAGCAGCAGAAGAACTTACATGGGAGAGAGTGAGTATACAATCGACACAAAGCAACCTGTAATAATAAAAAAAAAGTCCCCTCACCCCTTTAGTAGAGAGAAAAGACAGCAGTTTGGAGAAGACAGAGAATATTGTTGGTAAAAAGGGCGTATTTAAAAGAAAATATGCTTTGTAAAAAGTCTTGAAACAATTTAGAATATGAAAAATTTAAAGTATAACTTTATAAAGTATCCTTTTCCCTTTTGCTATTTCTCTAATTCTTGAAGTTGCTTTTCCAGTTGAAAATAGCAATAGAAGATAATGCATTTCTGATTCTTTGTAAAAATATTAGATTCATCAAAACAAACTTATTGTGGTCAGAGACCAGCATATATTGGCTGTACAAATTGTACTAATTCACAGTGTTCGATCCATTAGCATAATATGTGAACTCAACCATTTTGACTTATAAACCATAATTAATGGTTGAACACAGTGTATCAACCCACCTGGTATGTCACTTTTAACCCAACTTAACTTTTGCACATTTCCAATAAGTTGAGGATAGATTGTTCTTTAAAACTTAGCAGCCTCTTGAATGCTATAGGCTACGTCAGTTAATGTTCAAAATTATTTCTTGTTTATAGATGCTTGGACTTGATGGATCCCTAGTTTTTTTGGTAAGTGAATTGTAATGGTTATTGTTAGTACTGTCGTTCTGATCTAGCAAGTAAAATCCAAATATGTTAAATTTTTGAATATAGTGTCAGCTAAATATACCACATACTTTTTAGAAATGCCAAGTTTTTAAAAAAACCTAATAGTGTGTGTGACATATTTACTGCACAGATAGTAATTACTTGACATATATAATACCCATTACTTCATGAACAGCATTGGTTTCTGTTCTGACCCCCTCCTCCGTCCAGTAACGCATGCCGAGACACGCTTAACTGGAATGTCACAGCACTTTATTAGCAAGAAACCAAAACCTCAGTGGCTGAAAGCCAAGCATAACAAACAGATAAGAACCTTGATAGCAACTCAGACTTCGATAGATAATAGCTTCTCCAGCGTTAGGAATGATATTGAATCCTGCAAAACCAGGCTCCTCCCAGTCTCTCTTTAAATACAATCTTGAGAAGAGCCTAATTACAATCACCTGGGTCCAATTATCTTTTGTAACTGCGTAGCTGCTCTCTATGTCGATCTGCCTGGCGTTGCCGGGCATCCAAAACCACCTCCCTTGTCTCCTCATCACTACTCCAAGGCATGACGTCAGGAGCACACTCTCACCGCTGCTCCATGCCTCAGGCGCCTCTTGGTGGCCAACCAGCCTCTTGCGCCCTGCTCGGAGTCGGAACCCTGTCCAGATCCTCCACCTCTTCCAGAGCCGACTCATAAGGCCCCTCGCTGGTGGAGTCTGTTTGCAGCTCCAACGGCTCCTGCTGGGCCACAACAGGTTTCTAGTGTGTTTCTGGGTGTGCTTCACCTTTAAAGCCCTTCCTGGCTTGGGACCAAGTTATCCGAGAGACCATCTTCTCTCCCAGTTTCTACCAGTCCAATCTGGTCCAGCAGGATGGGCAAATTCTGACTCGTGACAGCCAAGAAATGTTTGTCTTCCTTGGTATTTTTTCTTTGCCTATTGCCTGCCCTCTGGAATATTCTCCCTCCAGCTATTAGGAGAGCTCCATCTCTGTCAGCCTTTCGGAAGGCCTTGGAGACCTGCTTATATGCCCAGGTTTGGGGTCCCAAGTGTCTGAAAGGATCCATTTCCTAGCTATGCTAACATATATGAATTATAATAATACTTCTGCTATATGTTTTTACTTTTTGTATGGTGATTATAACTTTTAATTGATGTTATGATAGTTTGCCATTCAGAGTCACTTGTTTGAGATGGGCAGCCATACAAATTGAACACAGAAAATGCATTAACCTTTCTCGTGATGATGTGAATGTGCAGCCTACAGATAAAAAAAAATTATTGCAGAAAACCCTGCATTGCACTGTAGAAAAATTAGAAAAGAAATTAGTAGCAGAATGAGAAGAACACAATAGAAGATAATATTGCTTATCAGTTAGATTTGTATGGTTACTTTTCATTTTTCCCTACCTCTTCAGGAACATGTGTTTTGGGTGGTATCATTAAACACACTATTCATACTTGTCTTTGGTAAGTTACAGCATTTTCAATTATTTCAGAATATTTTCTCATATGGTAAAAATTATACTAGAGCTGCATGGATTTTAACTACTAATTATGTGTTTTTGTTAGGAAAAGAAATAGCATTTTTATCTTTCTCAAAGAAAATTGACTCAATAGTAGGCCTGCATGCAATTTAGTGACTGCATAATTATAATTTTACATATAGCATCAAATGGTTTTTTTTAACCCATGAATGTGCTCATACCATTATTTGTTGCATCTGATTTTTACTCTAATACATGCCAATTATAATCCATGCAAACTGAAACCATAGAAAAATAGTTTTGCTATGAAAACTAATCCTTTTGAGGCAATTTTTTAAACAAAATCTATAAAATCCAGACAGTATTAATCAAATGTTTGTTTATTGAATAATTATATTTTCACCCAAAAATAATTGGTCCACATAGAGACTTGGACTCATGGCTCTCGTTGTCTAGAAGAGGCTGATATTTCTGCTTTCATTTCTGCTTTTAATTCATCAAGTTTCTGAATTCAGAACTATAGTTAATTGTAATTATGGTCAGCTTAATTCTGAAGTTGACTTGTTTTTAACCAATTACAGCTAATCATGACCAGAATTGTTTAATCCAGATAATAAAACAAGACAACAGGCTGAAGAGGTTTCTGCACTAAATTGTTTCATTTCATTTGCACTAAATTGTTATTTGGCATAACATGGGCCATGTTTATATAGCAAATTTATAAATCCAGTTATTTACATCTATTATATCTAATAGTTAATTTTAAGATGTATATTTATCAAAAAGAGCCACTTGTCACCAATTTCTTTTTCTCCTAGCATTTTGCCCCTATCACATCGGACACTTCTCTATAGTTGGGCTTGGCTTTGAAGAATATGTAAGTGATCCTGTAATCCCACAGAAGTTTTACTTATGAAATGAATCATCCTTCTTTCCTACTGGTTTCCCAGATTTCCTGGAGTAAAGGAGGGGTGATTTTTATCTGATGTGTTGGTTTTTTATAAGAAATCCAAGCACAACTTTCACCAAAAACATAGGGAAGGAATGTATCTGTGATTCCTTTAACTTTCCTTTCTGCAAAAATTGTGATAGAGGTGAGAGGGCACCCAGTTTTCCCCATAATATGTATTTTTGGACAGAATTTTCTGTCCCCATGTTCAGCAGAAGCACAAAAGAAAAGTAGTTATTTCTTTTTGAAAAGCAAAAAATCCTCTTAAACGCATATTACGTGCACATTCCAGGAATTTGGGGAAAGGGAATGTTAAGTGGTAGGCACAAACTATGGTATGGCCAGAGGAAAGACATTTCTACCTGATAAAAATCTTTCACTGAGCTGCTTTGGGTGGGAGGATGATTATGATTATTGGGTGGAGCATCAAGTGAATATTGATTAGGATTTTCAATCCAGTTTACCCTCTGCTGTAGTTGTTCAGTGAATGATTTTGGGACGCTCACTCTCTTTCAGCCCAATCATCTCACAGGTTTGTTCTGGAAGGAAAATAGGAAAGGAACACTGTGTGCCTACTTGAGTTTGTCTACAAAAAGGGCAGGATATAAATCTAGTATGTTTATAATTGTTTGATTAACCTGTCATAGTTAAGCAGTTGTGTAGTATAAAGTCAGCTAATAATAAATATCAGCATCATTAGTGTTAAAATTTGTGTTAAAATTAACATTATTTAGGAATGAAATACACATGTAACAGAAAATCTGAGGGTTGATTTATAATGTATAGTATGTGCAATGTTTTATAGGTCTTCCCCAAGTGGTCTATTTGATGTATACATGTTGTGTGTTTATGGTTTTTAGGTTCAAGCTTCTCACTTCGAAGGCCTAATCACAACTATCGTTGGCTATGTGCTGCTGGCAGTTTCATTAATTGTCAGTCATGTATCCTTTTAAATACTTATATAAATCTCAACATTTGAACATTGGTTGGTCACTCTACCAGCAGATCAGTGGTGGGATTCAAATAATTTAACAACCGGTTCTCTGCCCTAATGACCAGCTGGGTAGGCGTCGACCAGTGGTCATGTGACCGTATGGGAGTAGCCAACTCAAAGTCACTCACGACAATGGGCGCTTTGCTTTAGCTGTTACAATGTAATAAGGGTTAACCAGAGAGGCAGTTTCTGTAAGCAGGACAATAAAGATTAGGCTAGAAACAACACTAGAATGTTTCCTTCCTGCCTTTCTTATAGGATTAGCCCCGTAAAAATGGAAAAAACCAAAATGAGATTTCTTCCAACAACCAGTTCTCTGAACTGCTCAGAAAGTTAACACCCGGTTCTCCCGGATAGGTGCGAACTGGCTGAATCCCACCACTGTAGCAGATTTTACTTTATCTATTTTGGGGTAGAAAATAGAGGTGGGTTCCTACCGGTTTGGACTGGTTTGGCTGAACCGATAGTAACTGGGTCACTGGAACTGGCAGCGACCCAGGCCTGCCACACCCATGAACCAGTTCTCTCAGCGTCGTCATAAGCACTGCCATCATGTTTTTTGCTTCTGCGCATGCGCAGAGAAATTTTAGTGGTGCTGCGCATGAGCGCGCAGTGCACATCAAGCACGCATGCGTGCCGCGCCCCTGAGCAAACTAGCAGTAGTGGCTGCCAGAACCTGCCCCTGGTAGAAATTCCATTCTTAGATTATTAGTATCAAGCTTCCTCTGTAGTGGAGTATTGGAAGCACAGTGGATTAACTACTCTATTTGTGTGGGGTTCAGAATGTCCTATTGACTGAAATGATTTCCTGTGAATTAATACTCATATCCATAAAATAATATGACACTATGAAATATATCTATTTCTTTGACCATATTATATAGGGTGTGGCAGCGCTTGTAAAATTTCAGAGATCACGTCGCTTGCTTGGTGTGTGCTACATAGTCGTCAAGGTAAGACAGTCTTAAAAATCAGATATTTAATAAAATAGAATCTGTAGGCAGAAAGTTATAAAAATAAATATGAATTTAGTCAATATTCAGTACTTGTGAATATACAAACTATCTGACTTTTTTGTATTGCAGGTGTCCTTATTAGTGGTGGTAGAAATAGGTGTTTTTCCTCTTATCTGTGGCTGGTGGCTGGACATTTGTTCGCTGGTAAGATTAGCATTTTTGGGGAAACCATTGCTTTATTTTGCAGTGATAATTTTGCTTGAGAGAAGTTATACAGGTAGACCTCAACTTACAACTGTTTGTTTAATGACCTTTCAAAGTTAAAATAGCACTGAAAAAGTTAGTCATGGCTATTTTTCATGTTTAAAACCGTTGCAGCATCCTCATGGTTGCATGATGAAAATTCAAATGCTTGGCAACTGGTTCATATTTGAGACAGTTGGAGTGTCTGAGTGTTATGTGATCATTTTTTGTGACCTTCTAACAAGCAAAGTCAATGAGGAAGCAAGATTCACTTAACAACCTTGTTATTAGCTTAACAACTTCAGTGATTCACTTAACTGTGGCAAGAAAAGTCATAAAATGGGGCAAAACTCCCTTAACAAATGTCTCAATAACATAAATTTTGGGCTCAATTGTGGTCATAATTCGAGGACTATCTGTATTTGTAAATTGGAATTGGAAAATTGAAGAGGTTATATTTTTCAATTGGAATTTAATATTTATTTATTTATTTATTTATTTATTTATTTATTTATTTATTTATTGAATTTATAGGCCACCCAATCCCGAAGGACTCCGGGCGGCTTACAAAGAGGAAGAAAAAATAAAATAAAAATAAAAAGAATAGTTTAAAATTCCCAACACGTATTCGATCTAATCGGGGCTGGACCTTAACAATAAGGTCAACAGCCCCAGGCCTGCCGGAACAGCCAGGTTTTAACAGCTTTCCTGAAGGCCATGAGAGTGGTTAAGGTCCGGAGCTCTGGGGGTAGCTGATTCCACAGGGTCTGAGCAGCCACAAAGAAGGCTCTCCTCTGGGGGCCCGCCAGCTGACACTGTCCGGCTGACGGCATCCGAAGGAGGCCCAATCTGTGGGATCTTATCGGCCATTGGGAGGTGTGTGGCAGTAGGCGGTCTCGCAGATACACTGGTCCTAAGCCATGTAGCTTAGATTTTAGGTTTTGTCTAGCTCTTAGCGAAAATTGTTTACTATAGATGTATTTTCCAAATGCAATGAAGTGCTGCACTTTTCTATGAAATATAATTGATAGGCCATCCAGTGTCATAATGGAATTTCTACAGGTGTTTTCTTATTATGAGAACATGTGAAAGGTTTGTGTTTTTTGTCATTGTAAAGCTATGAGTCACTCCCAGATTGAAAGGCTGAAAAATATCATTGCTATCTTTTACATAGGAAATGTTTGATGCTACTTTGAAGGATAGAGAATTAAGCTTTCAGTCTGCCCCTGGCACTACAATGTTCCTACATTGGCTAGTCGGAATGGTATATGTCTTCTATTTTGCATCCTTCATCCTCCTCCTGAGAGAAGTAAGTATTGGAAATACATTGAAAATCTGGGTGTTAAATGATAAAAGTTTTCCTCATCTGTGTCTTTGCAAAAATCTATTGGGTGTTCAAATTAATCTAATTTTAAAAGAAATTAAAAATGTATATAGGACAGCTGTATTATTTCATCAACAAACAATCTGAGTAAGCCTTTCATGCCAAAATATATTGAGATCAGGAATAATCAGGCTAAATACTATGCAGATTTAATTTTGTAAACCCATTAGTATCACGTTCAATTAAACATTTTCCCAAACCAGTTTATGTAAGATGAGTAAAGCAAGAAAATCCCAGCCCACAGTTTTACACTTTGAAAAGAAAGGGCGCAAAAGAAAAGAAGAGAAGAGAAGGGAATGTGGTGGTGGGGGAAACAAGCTCAGAGACAATTTTTTAAATTGCCAGATGGAAGGGAAGCAGTTTTGTAGAGCTCTAAACAAAGTAGGATTAGTGGTTCAGTAGAGCTAGCAGATTCTGTATATGTATCGGATTTATATTTATTTAAATTTCAACTCTATATTTTTTTAAAATATGTAAGTCATGGGCCTTTATACAAAGCGTCAGAATGAAATGCAATAATAGTGGTATTATTTCACATGCACGTATATGTTCATGGGCTACATTAGACATTAAAAAAATCACAACACAGTGTAATGCATGTATAAAAATTTTCAAATGTCTTTTAACTTGGGCACTATCTTAATTTAAATTGGAATTGGGTACTACAGCTGAAAAGAATATATTTTTCCAACATCATATTACCCTAAAAGAATAATTTTAAGGTTCCTTTTAAATATGGGAAGGTCAAACTCAGAATATTGTTCAAGTTTGGGAGATAGTCAAGTTAATTGTATTAGATGGGGAAATTCCCTGTATAATCAATTGCCCATCATTTTAAAGCTGCCACGAGGAAAGAAAAAAAAACATGTTGAAAACTCTAGAGGACATGAGAGAATTATTTTCCTGCCCAATTAAATGTAAATGAACAGTGAAGCAAATCAGGTAGATTTTTTAATCTGGCATGGGCAAGAAATGCAAAAGCTTTGAGTCAGTGACATTTGATAAATAATCCATTAGTTACTGCTATTGCCGTAGCTTAGAATTTTAAGAGAGATTTATGTAACATTATAATTACCAAGAAACCAGCTCTTGGATGGTTAGTTTTAGTGTAGAGTGTCACTAGCTTGATTGAAGTGTCCACCATTGTCTTTTTTGACATCATACCATTGATGAAACCCTGGAACCTTTGAAATAGCTTGCTGACTTGCTTTCATTGTCAGCACTCACTATGATAATTGCAAAACACTGCACAGTGAATATTATAAATTTTTTAAACAATCTTTTGCTCAGATTCCCGCTTCATTGTTGTAAGACTTCTCCAAAATGTCAAACTTCTTCTAGGCTCTGTTGCATTTATTTTTAAAATATTTTGGCCAATCAACAAAATACAGTAAACCCCACAACTGCGGCATCATTGTTAAAATAAATACAATAAAAAAGAATATATGTAGCTGAGGATTGAACTGAGTCATCCTTGGTTCTCTCTGAGCTTGGTTGTTTGCTTGCAGATGTTTTGTTACCCAACTAGTGCTAGTAAGTATGGGTCTACTCCCTATTTATATATAATAGGTTGCCCTGCCAGTGTTAGTGGGAGTGTAGTTTTCTCCTTGGTTGTTTTTTGATTAAATTATTGTTTCTGCTTGATTATTTGTGTGGTGTTAACCCATGCTTATCTGGATGTTGGTTGCTGGAGGGAGTTAGGATTAAATTATCAGAGCACATCCATGAACACCAACTAATAATCAGAAAACACAATGAAAACTCCTTTATATCACAATACATGGACAGACTCAACCATAGTTTCAACTGGGAAATGTTGAGAATCCTGGCCCAAGCTAAATCCAATAATGCTAGGGAATTCTTGAAAACTTGACTTCCAGACCAACCACACATATAGGGCTGAGTTTAAAGTAGTTTACTTTGTATTACAAGTATCATATTTTTCAGAGTATAAGATGCACCAGAGTATAAGACGCATCAAGGTTTTGAAGAGGCAAATTTTTTAAAAAGTAGGTAGATAGATAGAGGGATAGAGAGGGAGAGAAAGAGAGAGAAATATAGTAGGTAGGTAGATAAAGGAATAGATAGAGAGAGAGAAAAAGAGAGATAGAGAGATACAGAAATACAGTAGATAGATAGGGAGAGAGAGTGGGTAGGTAGGTAGAGGGATAGAGAGAAATAGAAAGAGAGAAATACAGTAGAGAAGTAGGGAGAGAGAGAGAGTAGGTAGGTTGCTAGGTAGAGGGCTAGTGAGAGAGAAATAGAGAGAAAAATACAGTAGATAGATAGGGAGAGAGAGTAGGTAGGTACCAGGGTATATAGAGGGGGAGAGAGAGGGAGAGAGAAATACAGTAACTAGGGAGGGAGGGAGAGAGAGGAGGTAGGTAGGTAGATGTTTCCAGGTGTATTTATTCATGTGCTGGAGAAGGAAATCGCTGACAATCTGCAGCACCTAAGACTTTGTTTCTGCTGGCACAACACTTGATCAATTCTCATCAATCAGTTAAAGAGCGTTCCAAAAAGAAAGAAAAAAGTTTTGCAGTCTGCAAACCTCCCAAAAACGGGCCCTTTTTTTTTTGTTTTTTTTTAAAAAGAGGCATGAGTAGCCTTTGGGGGGCTTGCAGAGTGCTCCTGGGTGGGTGGGGGCCAAAAACAAGCAAAAAACAGGGCCTGTTTTTTGTGAAAATAATTGCATACATAGCCTTATAGAGGCTTATAGAGTGCTGCTGGGGACTGGGGGGGGGCAAAAAACGGCCCAATTTTTCCTCATTTCTGCCCTTCCCAGCCCCCAGGAGCTCTCTGAAAGCCTCCATAAGAGTGGAGAAGGGGGCGGGGCTTCAGGAAGCAAAAAATGCTGTATTCGATGTATAAGACGCACCCAGATTTTCAGCCTCTTTTTTGAGGGGAAAAAGGTGCGTCTTATACTCCGAAAAATGCAGTAAATTAACAGGCAATGGCACACAAAACAGGCCTGTATGCTGTTGGACACAAACATAGTTTACAGAAATGCAAGAGGTTGATTGTGAAGAAGTCCAAAGTTAGAGCAGCAGAAGAGTAGCATAATAAGATCAAGATCCAAACTTTAGTGGTTTTGGGAGGGTTATTGGTTGGCCCAAGATCAGAGAAACAAGTCCAGGATACATGGGCTACAAGACATAAATACACAGAATCTAGGTTGGATAGATTGTTCTCATTGAAGAGCTGCCAGAAGTACATCAGCTTTCTGAAGATTGTGACTCATTCAGAGGCTCAGATTGGGATACACAACATGTGGCCCAACTGCTCCAGGTGTTTCCTAGTGGAGTCAGCCTCAGTGGTTTGAGTGCTTCCCAACTCATGAAGATAACATTCAACCAGCAGGCTTTTTACATCAGAATCATCTGATACCCTTTCCTAAAACATTGTATCTTTCCTTAGCAGCAAAACTGGCTCACTTGTTTTTAACAAATTGAGGGTGCTATAATTATACTGAAAATTAATGTGGAGCATTACAGATTTCTAGAAATTAAATTATTAGAAAAATAATTTCAAAACATTGAATTATTAATTTTCCTTTTCAGGTACTGAGACCTGGTGTCCTCTGGTTTCTGAGGAATTTAAATGATCCAGATTTTAATCCAGTTCAAGAAATGATTCACTTGCCCATTTATAGACATCTCAGGAGGTTTATTTTGTCAGTGGTAAAGTTACATTTCCAGTTTCTTTATAATGTTAATTTTCTTATTATAACAAATAACTCTGCATTCAGATTCTTTTTATAATTAAATGTCTTGCCCCTGCACTCAGCATGTCAACTAACAAATTATAATTACTCTCAGATTTTAATAGGCATTGATGATATCTTAACTTTTGTCACATTGAATCTATAGGAAACTAAACCATAAATAATGATTTATAAATATGTGTTTATTACTGTCTTATTCTAAGGAAACGTGTTCTAAATCACCAAAAGTCTGGTTCATTTTTGTGCCTTACACTAATAGAACTTGACAAAAGCTGTCATAGATAATTTCAGTTTTTTCTACATAATCCGCATCTGTAGATTATTTAACAATGTATACACTACATTGACTTCTTATTTTTTATGTTTTATACGAGTACTCACATTAACAGTAACTTTTTAAAATTAAGGGAACCTGATAATGTGATTTCAAGGTCAAAATAGTTATAGTTGAACTCTTACTGGTTCATAAATGTGGCTTTATGAGCAGACCACTTATCAATAACCAAATTAATACCTAGATTTTAATAGTTTTTGAAATTCTTAGAGAAAACTCATTGTGCATTTGCACTTTTCCCTCTCTTAATTTCTGTCTAAACATTGTTTACAAAGAGTATGGCTAAAATGTCTCCTAAATTCTAAAAAAAATAAATTACAATTATGATAGGATTTTGATTCTGTTAAATTCTATCTACCTTTTTTTTTTTTTTAAAGTCAGGGCAAAATATGGTAATGAAAAAATGGAAGCTAAGAAAGGGGAAAGAAATTTGCTGTCGTCAAACATGTAGTATGAATTATGGTCATTTTAAATTTGCTTTAAATTGAAGCTAAAAATAGAAAAGTTAGTACAGAATCTTTTTTTTTATTGTTGTTTCAGATTGTCTTTGGTTCAATTGTCTTGCTCATGCTTTGGCTTCCTATACGAATTATTAAATATCTGCTGCCTCACTTTCTACCATATAATGTAATGCTCTACAGGTAAGAAAAACTATTTCATTCCATAGCTGATACTCTTTGACTTTAACATTGTATGTTTATTTGCAATGAACTACTGGTAATATAACTGTGAACTGACAACAGTGAATCAATTAATATTTATCTCGTTTGGATGGATGTTAAAATGTGGATTTAATAATATATGAATGGATCTCAACTGTTTCCCCTTTCATAATCTCTCCCACAACAAAATTGGGTTTTAGGCAACTCTTCAAATCATGATTTCTCTTCTTGGCTTTCTCACCAAAGCATATGTAGTTAATTGAAACCAAAATGAAAACAAGAAAAACAAGAGACCCAAGTTTTCCACTGAAGTTAACATTATATTTGACCCAAACATTTATGAAACATAATTTTTTCATATATATGAGTTGACTATCATTGGGAGGATTTTTTTTTACACGTTATGATCTGTATCCTAATATGAATCAAGCTAGTCATGTGGGAGACATGCAACACTTATTTAATTTTGCCTTGGAAGGAATATCCACAATTAACAATGTTTAAGAAAAAATGCAACTAATGATAATACATCAGTACAATTAGATTTGCATCAGTAAGACAGTGAGTTTGTTTAAAATATGTCAGCTTCTTTTATTCCCACAGTGATGCTCCTGTAAGTGAACTTTCCTTAGAATTACTTTTGCTTCAAGTGGTTCTGCCCGCTTTGCTTGAACAAGGGCACACAAGGCAGTGGCTGAAGGGGCTTGTACGAGGATGGACTGTTACTGCTGGCTACTTATTGTAAGTGTGAAGAGTCCGGTCCTTTCAAATGATTGAGTTAAACTTTTTATTACTTAAATAATTGAAGCTGAGTGTCCAATGTTTGCCTGCTTTATCTTTACAGTCCAACTCAAAAGAATATGCATATAAGGGCTTAGCATGTGTTAAAAATGAAGCAGTATAAATTACTACGCAACATTTATATTATATTTTAAGTTTGTGCAAGAGAAATTGTTTTATTCCTTTAAAATATACATTGACGATAAGTACAGGTAGTTCTTGTAACCAGAACGGAGCTTGCCCCTTATGGTCACAAGTTTTGTTGCAATCATTATGCAGATGGCGTACCCTATTTTTCGGTTTATAAGACGCACCGGAGTATAAGACGCACCAAGGTTTTGAAGAGGCAAATTAAAAAAAAAAGTTTTTGCACTCTGCAAACCTCCCAAAAATGGCTTGTTTTTCACGAAAAAAGGCCTGTATCCCCCTCCAAAGGCATGAATAGCCTTTAGGGGGCTTGCAGAGTACTCCAGGGGGGCAAAACGGGCAAAAAACGGCCCATTTTTCATGAAAACGGGCCTGTTTTTCGTAAAAAAAACCTTGTTTTTCATAAACAAACTTTTCGTGAGAACGGACCATTTTTTGCTCATTTCTACCTTCCCCAGCCCCCAGCAGCTCTCTAAAAGCTTCTTAGAGGCTCTGCATGGCCATTTGGTGAAGGGGGGTTTCAGGAGGCAAAGAAAATGCTATATTCAGTGTATAAGACGCACCTAGATTTGCAACCTCTTTTTTGAGGGAAAAAGGTGCGTCTTATACTCCAAAAAATATGGTACCTTGAGTGGAAGGCCCTGGGATGCCTAGCACTGTAGTACCTCCCCCAGCTCACACATGGCCTGGCCCAGACCTCCCCCAACCCTGAGGCATTCTGTGCTTCACTTTCTCCCCTCACTGGGTCCCCATAGGCCTTGGGCCTGCTTCCCACTCTGCTGGGTCCCACACACTCCTCACCACGCCCCTCTATCATAGACCTTTGTGGTAGATCTTTGGGAAGCAGCCTCTACACAGTGGAGACCACACAGTGCCATCCCAGAAGTGGGTGCAATTTCAGAGTGGCCACAATGTGACTCTTTCCAAAATGGCACCTGCTTTCAGGATGACACCATACGGCCTCCACTGTGTGGGAAGGATGAGCAACGAACCAACTGCTTTCCAGAGATGTAAAGGTTAAGCAACTTTCATTTACTTTCACTTAATGAAAGCAATATTTTGTTTCATTTAAATGGAATATAACTGGGCATTTATTGCTCAATTGTTGTTGAAAACTCCTTGAATGCTAATGGCTATAGTCATGTATTATCCTGTGTGGTGCTGCAGACTTAGACAATTTTAGTTATTTTGATCTTAAGGAGTAAATATGAGGTTGTAGCAATCTCATGTGTTTATCTCTGATAATGTATTTGCTTAATGTAGTGGTTAAGGCATCAGGACAGAAACGGGGAGATCGTAGGTTCTAGTTCTGCTTGAGGCACAAAGGCAAGTGGGTGACTTTGGGCCAGTCACCCTTTCTCAGCCCTAGAAAGCAGGCAGTGGCAACCGCTTCTAAAATCTTGACAAGAAAACTGAAAGGGCTTTTCCACACAATTGCCAGGAGTAAAAAAAACTGACTTGAAGGCACAAAATAAAGGGGAAGAGGCTGCTTTCCTGATATTACATTCGTTTAGTCTACTTATTATTTTGCTATTGTTTGTTTTGCAGTGCTCCTTTTAAACATGCCACTTAATTAAGGTGACACCTTTGGTGTCCAGAGTCACCTATTTGAGATGGGTGGCTATAGAAATTGAACAAATGAATGAATATAATGTTTGAATCTGCCATGAAAATAGTTTATTCATATTTTATTGCTTACTGCCATTCTTATTCTTTTCGTGTTAATATATTCAATTAAATACTATTACATCTTGTATTAGGGATCTTCATTCTTACTTACTGGGAGACCAGGAAGAGAATGAAAACAATGCAAACCAGCAGCCTAATAACCAACCAGCTCGCAATAATAATGCCATTCCAGTTGTAGGAGAAGGTCTGCATGCAGCCCACCAAGCCATATTACAACAAGGAGGACCTGTTGGTTTTCAGCCTTATCACCGGCCTTTAAAATTTCCTCTCAGGGTAGGCAATTTTAATACCTAGAATAACTAATTACTGTCTAATGTATTCTGTGTTTCTCCTATCTGCAGAAACTAATTCTTAGGGTTGTAGTTTTAAGAGGGTATAATATCATCTGCCTCTTTGGCTTATGTTCACTTTGAATCCCATTGTGATATGATTGATAAAATATTCTCACTTGGCTGGGTCTTTTTCCTATGGAATATAACGAAACAATTATAAAGGGAGTATTTCTGTCTTGAAGGGTGCAGGGGTTCAGCAGTTATGACTTTGGGTAAAGTCAACAGCCCAGGTTCGAGACCTGAGCACCACACAAAGGGACGAGGTCCTGTTACTTGTCCCAAGTCTTGCCCAGCTAGCAGTTCAAAAGCATACAAATTCTAGTAGATAAATAGATGCCACTTCGGGGGGAAGGTAACAGTGTTATGTGCATCTTGGTGTTGTTGTTTTTTTATGTTTTATTGAACATTTATATAGTCATTATATAGTGTATATAGTCATTCTGGCCCCATGACCACAGAAGTGTCTTCGGACAACACTGGATCCCTTGGCTAAGAAACAGAGATGAGCACTGCCCCCTAGAGTCGGTCACTACTTGCTAGGGGAAACTTTTACCTTTCTTTTTTCTATTTTAGGGTTGTAAGGACTGGGCTGGAAAAATCTAGACCCACCTCTTAACAAAATCATAGACTGAGATAGCATTTTAGTAGTTCGTGTTGGCTTCTCACGCAGAAACAAGCATACACCATCTTTTAAAGTATCTGAATCCTCTAACCATGTGTGAATCAGTATGTCTATATATTTCTGAGAAAGTTTGAAATCTGCCATCCTTTTTATATGAAAAACTACTTTGATTCTTTGAATGCTGGGACAATATAATATGTAGAAATGGAATGCTGAAATTGCACTAGTGAAGATTAAAATAAAAATTAAAAATTATGCCCTGGGTTTTCAGATAATCGGAAATTATAATTACAGTTGTTCAGACACGGAAGCTAAAATCATACAACAGATTAAGCATGGTTTGCTTAGTTATGGCTTATGGAACAAACAAATGGTCTGATTCATAAAATCAAACATCATTTTGATTTATAAATTAAGGTATCCTATCCAGAGAGTAAATCACATTTAGGGCTTATTTGTCATTATATAATCATAAGATTTGTGAGGTAACTATCACTTTCTTTAATACTGTTTTTCATACATATATACCTGTATTAAATTCATTACTTTTTCTATATTTCAGATATTTTTGCTTATCATTTTCATGTGTATAACACTCCTGATTGCAAGTCTTATCTGCCTTACATTACCAGGTATGCATTGCACAATTGAAGGTATCCATTTTGGTCACTTAATTTTTCATTAATTTTGATTGATATAAGACAAGGTGACAAGACTGGAACAAACTTTATATTGTGAATGGATAGAAGGATAAACAATGTATTAAGTAGGCTAATAGTTAATGGTTGAGACTAGTTGTATATAATGTGAATGTATAATATATATGTTTGTGTGTGTGTGTGTGTGTGTGTATGTATGTATGTATGTATTTAGTGTCACAACCCCTGGTGTGCCCAAATATGGTATGCCTTTATTTATTTATCAGCACAAATGCAACACACACACACACACGTTTTTGTAGTGAAGGTGTGTTAGATATTTGCTGCCTTAAGTTAGTTATAAAAATAATTAAAAGGATAGAAACCAATAAATTCAATAGTTAGGGTGCTAGAATAGAAACTGAATTCCAGTCTTTCTTCAGACATAAATGCCAGCCCAAGTTATATTAGAAAATGCCTGTTTATGAATTTCAGCATTTATTGTTTCACCCATAGTTGCTTGTTTGGTGGCAAGTTGGAATCAAGTTATTCTGTGTTGCCACTCCAAGTCTTGGGAATGCTGCTTTTGCAGAGTTGAGGGGCCTAACATTTTTATTGGCTTCCAAAAAGGCCTTCAAAAGACATTTTCTTGTTCACATTTTAGCTGTTGATTTTAACTGCTAGCGTAAATGATTTGTTTTACTTTAAATGTTTGGATTTTAAATGTGCTTTTATTGCAAACCACCAAGAGTGGTTAATTCAGTAAATCAATATACTGAATTATATGAATAATCTATCTGGTACACAATTCAGCTTTCTAGGAAAAAAAACATGGTGTGCTTTTGATTTTATAGGAAACTGACAATGTAGTACAAAGAGTAGCAAGTGTTTTTGCAACTACCCATTGTTTTTTGTGTAACGCAACTGTGCAATGTCCTTGCAATACATACTATTTGAATCAATAAAAAGTAATTTTACAATAACTTGTTAGGATTTCATCCATCCCTTCCTTTATTAAACAATGGACCCCCCCAGGTAATTAAATTGCTTTTAGTTTCATTAAACGTTTGCAGCCGACAACATTGGACTGACCCACTATATTTATGGAATGAGTTTTTTGGATCCATATTATTTTATGACCATAAGATAATACAAAGCTTTCTTACTGGGAGTAATTAATATATATTTTTGCTTTTAGTGTTTGCTGGCCGTTGGCTGATGTCTTTTTGGACAGGAACTGCTAAAATCCATGAATTATATACAGCTGCTTGTGGGCTGTATGTTTGCTGGTTAACAATTAGGGCTGTGACAGTACTTGTTGCTTGGATGCCACAAGGTCGTCAAGTGATTTTTCAGAAGGTAAAGGAATGGTCCCTTATGGTAAGTTGTTAGAACATTTATTCTTTTCTTTTTTAATTTGGAAGATAATTCAATAGTTGCAATGAGACCATATCTCTTGGTATAATTATAACAAATGTTTCCTTGGAAACAGGAAAGCTACAGAAGAAAACTAATATTAGTAATTTGAAAAAGCACCAGAGTCTGAATGCAAGGATTTACAACATTGGAATTCTAAGCGTATAATTTTGGAGGTTTTTATAAGCTGCCCATTCACAAAATCATTGCCGATATAGATTTGACAAGAGAATATCCATTTACCATTAAATGAATAATGCTTCTGGTCACCAACCTGCATGGATATTCTCCATTATTCTAGTTTATTAATGTTACCAGTTAGTAGAATTCCAGTCGAGCATTAGGAAAAAACAGTTCTCACTTTTATTTTCTTATTTATTTACATGTATAATTAACAAGACAGTCTTTAATCTTAAAAACAATTAAAATATTAAAAATACAAGAAAAAAACCTAGAAAATATTTTTTTTGTGTTTTACTTTTAAAAATGCCTGCGGGGCCTTTGTAAGGAGAGAGGAAATTTGAGCTCTGTGCCTGTAGCTTACAATCATCTCCCTGCCTCTGAAGACTCTCCATAGTGAGAGAGGGATTTGTGGCTCCATGCATGCTTGGATTTTGACTGCTGAGAGGTTCAAGGAAGCACAGCATTTGGGCTCCTTCTCTCCCCAGAAGCTGTTGTTCTCTCTGCAGTGTGTGTGTGTGTGTGTGATAGATAGAGAGATAGAGATAGAGAGATAGATATATAGATATATAGAGAGATAGAGATAGATACATAGAGAGAGAGAGAGAGAGATATACATAGAGAGATAGAGAGAGAGAGAGATAGATATAGATACATAGAGAGAGAGAGAGATACATAGAGAGATAGAGATAGATACATAGAGATAGATACATAGAGATAGAGTAGAGATAGATAGATAGATAGAAGAGAGATAGATAGATAGATAGATAGATAGATAGATAGATAGATAGATAGATAGATAGATAGATAGATGATAGATAGATATAGATACATAGAGAGATAGATAGATAGATAGATAGATAGATAGATAGATAGATAGATAGATAGATAGATAGATAGATGAGAGAGAGATAGAGAGATAGAGATATCAAATGTGCACTTGCCTGGATCTCATCTGCCAAAATTCAAGCATGCCCAGAATCCCAAATCCCTTTCTTCCCTCCACTGCAAAGCTCTCTGCCAGAGACAAGGAGAGAAGGGCCCCAAACTCCATTTCTGCCTGCATTTCCAAGCATATATGAAATGCAAAATTCTCCTCTCCCCACCACTGTGGGATACAGGTAGGAAAAACGGAATTTTAAGTTCTGCGCGTGCTTGAATTTTGGCAGTGAAGGTCCAGATATGCATGGAACTTGGGATCCTTCTCTCCCCACCTCTGCAGTGAGCTCCGAAGAGAGAGGGAGAAAAGGATTTTAAACTCTACGTCTGTTTGGATTTTGATTGTCAAGATCCAAGCAGGGACACAGATTGAACAGAGCTCTTTAAGTTATCCTCCAGCAATGAGACAAAATCCTTTCAGCAGGTGGCAGCAGCTTGCAATCTTCCTTGCTAGCTTTCCCATTCACTTTCTGTGGAGGCTGGTAGAGAAGATTACAAATGGCGATCACGTGATCATTGTGTGCTTGGCAACCAGTCATAAGTAGGACCAGGTTGCCAAGTAAGCAGATTGCAATGATGTAATGGGAGCAGAGTTTACAATATTTTGCAACAGTCAGAAATGTTTTACAGGCCACAAAGCGCCCTTTCCAAGGTTGTCACAACTTTGAATAGTCATTAAGCAACTGGTCATTAAGCAAGGACTTGTAATCTTTTTTTAAAAAAATTCAAAAACATTGCATGGATAGACAACAACAGGCACAAAGGAGATACTTTTCGACCCTCTGGCATCTCACTGTCCTTTTTTCAGTTCTATCTAATTTTCCAGGCAAAAAATGGGCAGAGCATCAAGAAACATCAAGTTTGCCTTGGTACCAGGGGTAGGTTCTGGCTTCTGTTACTGCTGGTTCGCTCAAGGACGCGCTACGTGTGCATGCACAGTAGTAAAAAAATTGCTTCTGTGCATGCGCAGAAGCAAAAAAACAAGATAGAACCGGTACCAGGGGTCGGGGGGTGGGTGGGTGGACGGCCAAGTTACTACCTAGTCGGCCAAACCAGTCCGAACTGGTAGGAACCCACCTCTGCTCAGTAGTCTTCCTCTCTGAACCACAATCCAAAAGAATGGAGTTTCTGAGAGTGAATTCTGAAATTCAACAGAAATCACTTCACAATTTTGGGTCATAGTTAGATGTAAGTCTCCAGAAGGTTAACACAGAACGGGGGTGATTTAAAAAAATCTTTAACAGAAACTTTTGCCCTCTTTGATGACATGACACCATTGCTCTGACACCCAGCTGACATGCTAATTTTGTCACACATCTGCCCTTCATGGTATTGGACCTGGGTACTTGAGAGACCGCCTGCTGCCAATTACCTCCCAGACCCATTAGATCACACAGAGTAGGCCTCCTCCGGGTTCCGTTTACCAGCTAATGTCATCTGGCCACTACCCGGGGGAGGGCCTTCTCTGTGGCAGCTCCGGCCCTTAGGAACGAACTCCCCACAGAGATTCGGACCCTCACCTCTCTCCAGGCCTTCCGGAAAGCCGTTAAAACCTGGCTGTATCAGCAGGCCTGGGGTTGATGAGTTCCCTTCCTCTCTCGATTTGTGTGGCTGTTGGTCGTTTTTTAAAATGCCTGTATTTGTCGTTTTGTTGTGTTTCCCTTTCCCCTTTGGGTTTGTGCGCCGCCCTGAGTCCCACCGGGAATAGGGCAGCATATAAATAAAACTAAATCTAAACCTAAACCTTAAGTAAAAAAAAAAATGTCTCTTATAATTCTGGTTTTATGCATCTGCACAAATTTATATATATTTTTGTTCCTCTTGATTTTAATGTTATTTATGTACTCACTTGTCTATTTAAAAACAGCATATTATGTTATTCTTAATAAATGAAACTTTTTTCTTCTTCTTTAGATAATGAAGACATTAATTGTTGCTCTATTGCTGGCTGGCGTAGTCCCACTGTTGCTTGGACTTTTATTTGAGCTAGTCATTGTTGCTCCGCTAAGAGTTCCCTTGGATCAGACCCCGCTATTCTATCCCTGGCAGGTCAGTTCTCGCAGCTTCTAGAGTTGTTAATCTGTAATTGAAGGAAGGCACATAGCAATAGCAATAGCAGTTAGACTTATATACCGCTTCATAGGGCTTTCAGCCCTCTCTAAGCGGTTTACAGAGTCAGCATATTGCCCCCAACAACAATCTGGGTCCTCATTTTACCCACCTCGGAAGGATGGAAGGCTGAGTCAACCCTGAGCCGGTGAGATTTGAACTGCCGAACTGCAGATAGCAGTCAGCTGAAGTGGCCTGCAGTACTGCACTCTAACCACTGCGCCACCTCGGCTCATAGAGGGCCTACCTTGTTAAAGCAATACCTTACAAAATTAAAATATGATCTAAAAATTAAAATCAGTAAGGAGAACCAATAGCAGTTAAAATGTAGAGTTTTAAAAGCAGCAGAACATATAATGCAATTAAAGTTCTAAAAAAAGTCTGCTTAAACAAATAGTCTGTGTTGTTCAAAATACACCTTCTTTCAAGGCTATTTCACATCCTAGATTCCCGAACTGAGAAAACCTCATTCTGGCTCTTTATGTATCTACTTTATTTGATGGTTAATCTTGAAAGAAAGCTTCAAAGTGCCAAATAACGTGTTTCAGATAATGCTCTTCTAGAGACATTCTGATCCTAAATTTAGGCTTAAATCAACGTATCTTTCAAAACATACAGAAATAATAATATTGAAAATGGACTTAGAAAATTGCTTTCTATTCGTTCATAACATAGTTTAACTGTTTTTCACCATACATTTCGGTACATGCCTACTTACATATTTGTGTTCAGTTCTAATCATACCTGTGGATTCCTCAGTGCTCCCTGACATTTAATTATCTTCAGTATTAGAATGGATTGGGATTTTTCTCTATTTATATACAGTAGCCTCCTATGTAATCCCTTTTAGATATTGTATAGAAATCTGTTCTGACCCCCCTTGTCCCACACCAACACATTCCAAGCCAAAGATAAGTTACGACATTTAATTAACAGACATACAGGTCCTTGGCAGCAAACCGGCACAGACAAGCTTGGGCAGCAATCCAGCACAGATAAACCGTGGCAGCAATCCAGCCTGCCAAGCTCACAATAATGTTCTCCAACATTAGTTCCTGCGTTGACTTCTGCAAAAGGAATGTGTGCACAAGCAGTCCTTTTATAGTCTGGAGAGGAGCCTAATGACCACCAGCTCAGTGCAATTACCTCCTGTAACTGTGCAACTGTTCCTGATGCCTATTAGCTCTTCGGTGCCAGGCATCCAGGAACAACTCACTGCTGGCCTCCAGATCACTCTCCCTTGTCTCCTCCCCACTGGTCCAAGGCTCAGGTGCCTCCTGGTGGCCAACCAGCCTCTCTGCACCCTGCTCGGAGTCTGAACCCTGTCCATGGTCCTCCCCATCCTCCAGAGCCGACTCATAGGGCCCGTCACTTTTGGAGTCTGGTGGCAGCTCCAACGGCTCCTGCTGGGCCACAACAGAAATCTATTATAAATAGGATCAGTTGATTAATCCGGACAACTTTAATATCATAAGTGGTAGCAAGTTAGCAAAATCAGACAGATGTTCCGTGTGAATTTTCATCAAAAGGTGAACAATTGTTTTTATGGAGATTTCTGAATTTACATTCTTATGTTGATGTAGATACAAGATAAATATATTTCACACGAGGTTTGTTTCCTAATAAATCTTAATTGGACTGAGAAATGCCCTGTATTGAAATAATAACTACAATATTTGCTTTTGTTTAAATAGGACTGGGCCCTTGGTGTTCTGCATGCTAAAATAATTGCTGCCATAACTTTAATGGGGCCACAATGGTGGCTGAAAACAGTCATTGAACAGGTTAGAAATATTTATCTTGTTTGCTTTAGTGACCAGAATATTGATGGAATATATCAATGTGTGATATAATGAATAACATTTCTTTTTAGTTGGAATTGCTTTCCTCAGAAAACTGACTGGAGGCAATAGTTTTCCCTTGCACATCTGTGAATTCTGCTCCGAAACCAATTTGGAAGATCATGTACTATCCGGAAGGAGGGGGGTGGGATTTCATTTAGTAATCGTTCAAAATTACAATGATACTGAAAAAAGGGGCATGACTATTTTTCACACTTACAACTGTTGCAGCATCCCCCTGGTCACATGATCAAAAATTAGGACATTTGGGAACTTACTCTCATTTATGACCGTTGCAGTGTCTCTGAGTCACCTTTGGTAACCTTTTGACAAGCAAAGTCAATGGGGAAACCAGATTGACTTAACAACTGTGTTACTAACTTAACAACCGCAGTGATTCACTTAACAATTGTGGCCAGAAAGGTTGCAAAATGGGGCAAAACTCACTTAACAAATGTCTTATTTAGCAACAGAAATGTTGGGCTCAGTTGTGGTTGTAAGTCAAGGACTACCTGTACTGTTCTATGAATGAAAATCAGTCACATGGCCTATTATCACAAAGATAACAGTTTTGAGAAAATAGTTTGTTTTATTAGAATTTTCATGTATACAAGATTATTAAAATGGTCCGTTTTGAATTGAGCAGTAGTATATCAGTAGCGAAATTAACTTTGATTATATGGCCTGGATACAGATTTGTATTTTGTAAACAGAAAATATTTTTTTTCTATTAATGGAAAGCAATGGAATCTAGCAGAGGCATTCAGTAAAGGAGGGTCTGAAGAACATCTAACAATTACTCCCTCCATCTGGGTCAATTTTCACGTAGCTATAATCTCCCAGGCATATACATGCTTTAGTGAGGAAGAATCACATACTTTAGTATTTTGTTTGCAAGTCAACTAAATGGTAATCGTTCATTTCCTTAACTTAGTTCATGATTACTGTGGCCTTGTTTAGGTGTCTTTCAGTCAGTAAAATATTGCCCTCATTCTGGAAAGCTCCTCACAGTCATTATTTCTCAGTGCATCTTAGAGTTCTCATAGAAACCCTAGGAAAGGAAAAAAAATACGTATTTTTAAATAAAGTTTTATTAATTTTCTACTATTACATTTAATTAGTGCTTAATAAACATTGTGTTGTCTGGGTCCTTTTGTTTGCTTAACAATACAAATTACATTCCTAATCTTTACCATTTTTCCCAGCCATTGATAAAATAAATTCCATGTATGGTAGTATTCTGTGTCTTCTTTTTGTTTAATTTTCAATGTGAATCTGTCCATTTCTGCACAGTCCAATATCTTCTTAATTATCTCTTCATTAAATGGTATTTCTTCATTTTTCCAATGCCCATCATAGGAACCCTAGTATTTTTATTGTAAGTATTTTTTAGACAGCGTGTATAATTTGTTACCCCTCAAACCATTTGGTGGCTACAGAGCATCCCCAGATCATGCCATTTAGGTTTGCTGACAAACTAGGTAACTTTAGGTGCTAGAAAGATCAAACTAAATCCATTTTGCATCCTTGAATTTCCTACCACCAGTTTGTTTGGTCCCACCCACCTTGAGTTCCTGTATATCAGACATATTCCCTGAATTTGTGGAGGCCAAAATAAATGCAACTAAAAATAACATGCACCTCTCATCTCTGTTTATGTTGACAGTCTCTTCCAGTTATGAATATAAGCTTTGCACTAAGTATAATCTTTGCTGGACAATAATTATTCATATATCTTTAATCTTATATTTCAGGTTTATGCAAATGGAATTCGAAATATTGACTTACACTTTATAATACAAAAGCTTGCAGCACCTGTTATTTCAGTTTTACTGCTTTCTCTCTGTGTACCTTATATTGTAGCTTCTGGTGTTACACCTTTGTTAGGTAAGATTTCATATTTAGACAAGAAATTCAGTTAAGATTTACAGTAGAAATATATTATCATTATTATATTAAAATATCAAATCTTCATATGGTGCAATTTAAATGAATGATATGTCAACTATATCCATATCTTTCTAACACATTAATCAATCGTTTCTATATATTTATTGTATTTTATGTTTATCTTAAAAACTCAAATAGTGAATTTAAGAAATTAAAACTATAGAAACTGATGCTATATCGGAGAGTCATCAGGTGAGCTTTAGATGATATTTAAAATTCCAGTTTTTATCCTCAAAGAACAAGTCTAAAGATAAGCCTTGAAACCTAATCCAAATGGATAAAAATGATTTCTTGAATATTCAGTATTTGTGTAGAAGAAAGATTAATAGGACATGGCATTTTTTTTTCAAATTTATTTATAAAATTTATAGGTTGACCATCTTACCTCAAGATAAGTCATATTTGCATTATAATCAAAATTATTGCAGAGTAGTATAAATTCAGTAATCACAACATAAACATATCTGTACCATCCCCAAAATAATCATACAACTTATTTTTCACCTGTTGATTTCAGTATTGAAATGAGAGTTCATAGAACATAGAAAATTACTTTGTGCTCCTGTCATGTTTGCAAGTGTTTTCTGAATCTGGAGCAAGTTTGGGATGAATGAATATGAAATTCAACATAAAATAGGGTTCAAATATGCCATAGTTTTATTAGTTCTCATTTCTATGAATTTGGCCAGCAGGTGACCAAGAACCTGCCAAATTTCCTTTGGGAAGTTAAAGAGTGGAAGCATAGCTGGCATCAATGGACAGTACAGCCTGCTTCATTTGTTCACTACTACTAGTCTACAATGTAGCTGATATATAGTATGGAAGGCAGATTGGCCTATGCATCCTATATATGTGACCCATGCCCCCCTTAAAATTTTCATTAGGCATATATGCCAGTTGTCAATTCCTGATAATCTTATGGTATGGTTGTTGCTCAAGTTTCAGAATCAGCATATTAAATAAAAACTTTTAAGTAATTTCATATAAAGAAGGCAAATGATTTTATTTGCCTTTTTGGATAAATGGGATCCTACACAAAGTTCCTGGTGTTACACTTGGCCTTATTTTCGGGGAGGTGTTATTATTTTTGAGGTGCAGGAGGTGGCAAGTGTGGTCACCTCATAGCTGCTGCTTTGTTGCAGTATTTTCGGGGAGGGTGCATGCGCTTAAAAGTTTATTAACCGGGGAGGTCTTATTTTCAGGGAAACAGGGTACTACCAAGAATCCATAGTAAGGGAGAAAGAGGAGAGAATCAATTTCAAATGAATAGAAAAAAGACTAGTTGTTGAGCTGTTGGATTTTTCAGTTAACCACAATTTCTTTTTTTGAGAACATGCTATTATGTCATAGGTATTAACTGCTTTTTCAAAATACCTAAATGACATTAACAAAGATAAACATATAACCTTTGTTTTAAAATAATGCATTAGTTGAAATGTAATATTTTTATAATTGTTTATATTTATAGTTTATTACAAATGAAAAGGTAACCTAATTAACATTAAAATTTCACAATCGTAATAGAAAAGTTTAGAATTTGCATTAATCCAATTTTTAATTTCTTTATTTTTCTATTATTATTTATAGGTGTCACTCCTGAGATGCAAAATTTAGTACAACGACGGATTTATCCTTTTCTACTCATGGTAGTAGTTTTGATGGGAATATTATCCTTTCAGATCCGTCAATTCAAGCGCCTTTATGAGCATATTAAAAATGATAAGTAAGTATGCTAGTCAAGATTTATTAATACCAGAGTACAGTGACAATCTCCTAAATATTTAGGGAGCTGGAGTACTTGGGACCTATGGACAGAATTTTTCCCACTCGTAGCTCTTCCAGAAACACCTGAAATTGTAGAGTGAATTTGTGTTTATTGTGGTTTGACTAGATTACAGTAGTAATGCTGCCTTCCTGTATCTCTTGAAAACAATGGAAGTTTCTTTTTTTAAAACTTTAGTGAAATTGTATCTTTTGTGAAGAAATGTTCTTAGTATTTCATTTCGGATCCAAATTGAAATGAAGACTATTTTTTTTAAATACCCTCTTTTAAATCCTAGATATCTTGTTGGGCAACGACTTGTGAATTATGAACGAAAAACTGGGAAACCAGGGACATCACCGTCACCTCCTCAGTCTTCACAAGAATAGAAATTGGTCACATGGAATTACTTGATCTTCCTTTGCCTTTGTGTTCTTTCTCATAGACTGGTTGTTATTATTTGGGTATTTCCAAACTATTTTCTCAGCTGGGTTTTTATATTTTAATTTTGGTTTCTTTTCTCATGGCATTCAGATAGCAGTTAAGGCTGTGTACTATCTGCAATTTCTGAACTTACCAGTACTGAGATCTGTAAATGTGTAAATAGCAATATCCCAATACCCTACAACCTTGGATTAAAATGAATGTTCATTGTACATCTTTAAAGAATATTAATTTATTAAATCTAGTTGTCACTTTATTTTGGATTGCTGTTCTGTTGACATATGTGCCACAAAACAATATTGCTGTAGGCAAGATATATATTTCAAAAGAATCAATTGCATTTTTATAGCAATGGCTAGCTTATCAAGAATATGAAAATGAAATTACCATTACAGTCAGCAGTGAAGTGGCTGTGATAAGAAAACATGAATTTCATTTGATTTTTAAAAAAATATTACTGTATAACGTCAAAGCTGTTGTACATTTTCTATTGCCTGATTTTTTTTTCATGTGATTTCATTTGTAATACTGTACAGTAGAATGGATCAGGACAAATTTTC
The DNA here is from genome assembly GCF_009769535.1 of Thamnophis elegans. NCBI lineage: Eukaryota > Metazoa > Chordata > Lepidosauria > Squamata > Natricidae > Thamnophis > Thamnophis elegans. The sequence goes on from NC_045546.1 coordinate 78,949,857, forward strand.
TCCTTCAGACAATTTTAATTGCTTGGTTGTGAAGCATTAATTTTTTTGGAACTGGAAGACAGAATTTCAATGAAATTTTATGCACTCAAAATTCATTACAACAAGTGGCATAAATACCTAAATCAGCTAATTGAGAGGTTTGTGTAAGAATTTATTTCTAGTGTTTATGCCAATATTTCCTTTGCTATGAATTAAAATGTACAAAGATTTGTTTACATTGGAGTATAGGAGAAATGGCTATCTTACTTATTTACCAAATACAGAAAAAGTAAATGTTAAAAAATGCAACATTTTCTGAATTGCTAGAACTTTATTGCAACCAAAATCACAAAACATACCATGGAGCTCATACTCTCTTTTATTAAAAATGAGCATCTGTAATTTTAGAAATGGTCAGCATTCTGCATGGCAATTAATTTTGAAGGATTTATGAATTTGTGTATGTGGGAGGGAATCTAAGTACTATAGTATTAACAGCTAGAACAAGAAATATAAACATTAAAGAATCAGTTGATTTCTACAATAATTGCACCAAAAGTATCCCCCGTCAAGTTATTTTTATATATATATATAATTCTTTTCTGCAGGTAATAATATATTTTAATGTCGTTACTTCTGAAACAGAAGATGAAATATGAAACCTTTCAATTTATGTGCTTGAAAATGCAATATCCTATTCAAAAATGGCGAGAAGGTTTTTTTTAGATTTATTCAGAAAATGCTATGCAGCTGTGTTATCACTTAGGACTGCAGCCCTGAATATAATGTAGTTAAATTATGTTATCAAATAGCTTGCTGTCTTCAGCATGTTTTTGTACTGAAAAGGGTTATTTGGATTTTATGATTTTAGGATGGGGGTGAAGATTTGGAGTCTAGATTTCCAATAATTTATACTCATGCACACTGCTAAAATACAGTAGAAATGGGGTTGTGCTCTTTTTCTACTACTGACAATTTGAGCATTACCTCTATTTTGGCAATTTGAGTAAAATAAGGAATAATGCTTTTTTATTTTGATGCTGTTACAATGTTTTGACATTGCTCTCATTAAAAAACATAGTAATGGGAAGATAGCCAAAATCCCCCACTTGTTTTTAACTCTCTACTTTTAGACAGATCTTATTTGTGAGTTTTTGTATCTATTTCTTTAGAAATGCAAATACTACAATTTCAGTATTTTGTGCAAGAGCATAGTTTGCCCACAATTACAGCATTTTCTAGCAACAAACTTTCAGTTGCACAAAATTAGTTCTTGACATCTTTGTTTTTTTTTTAAAAAAAGACAAAGCAATCCAGTTTTTCCGCTAGGATATTGCCAGCCATGCTGTGCTTCTTCCTGTAGCATTTTGCAGAAATGCGGTATCTTGTAATTTGTGTTTTTATCCCAGACAACCTGGTGTTCAATGATTATTAAAATTTGTTAAGAAAAATATTGGTACTTGTTTTCCTTTTGCTGCTATTTAACAGTAATTATAAATACAGTTTGCCTTACAACATGTCTTTATATCTGATCATCTTCATGTGTATTTGATAACTTAAAATAATGTACCAAATATTTAATTTAACATGTCCTGGTTTGCCCAAAAGATGAATTGTATACTGCATTCTATTTCAGTGATACAAACTGACATTTGTATCAACTGTATGGAACATTTTGTTCCAGGTCACTTCATTATTTTTTATATTTTTGTGTATATACCATACTTTTGTGCCTTTAAGGCTCCAAGATCCCAAAAATCCTATCAGCACCAAACATTGAATTCTGCCTGCTGTGATTAAATTGCAAAATATGTTTAAATCTGCCAAAGGAAAGTACATATTAGAAAAGCTGTATCTGTCCAGTTACTGGAAATTAGCAATTGTGCTTAACACTTTGTTTCATTTGTAATCAATTTAATTTCTTAAAATATTTATTGTTCCAGTAGGATATTAAGTTTCTGTAGCTACATATATGCATAAATATTTGGCCAGCAGTTTTGACAAGTGTTGCAGTTCTAAGCCTTTTCTACTTCCTTGTAGGTCTGGAAGTTGGTGTTTTAATACAGGCACATCTCCCTTTCAGGCAGGCTTTGCTGTTTGTTAAGAGAAGATATATATTCTCCTTCAATGAATAAAAACACCTCCATATGGAAAAAGGGATGCACGATAGATAGATAGATAGATAGATAGGTAGGTAGGTAGGTAGGTAGGTAGGTAGGTAGGTAGGTAGGTAGATAGGTAGATAGATTAGATGATAGATAGATAGATAGATAGATAGATAGATAGATAGATAGATAGATAGATAGATAGATAGATAGATAGATCAGTGGTCTCCAACCTTGGCAATCAAGTCTGGAGGACTTCAACTCCCTAAGCTAAGCTAAGCTGGCTGGGGAATTCTGGGAGTTGAAGTCCTTCAGGCTTAAGGTTGCCAAGGTTGAAAACCACTGAGATAGATAGATGATTTGTGTTGCGTTGTGGCCCTTTATTTAACCAAAGAGAATATCCAACATCTGGTATCCACATGTTGGTGTACAATCTTTGGGTCTTTGGCATAAATATTTTTAAGCTTTTAGTAATAAAAGTAATATTTAAAAGTATGCTATGGCTCCTTTTGAAAAAAATTACCGTGTATGTTATTTCTATCTACACTCTACTATTTAAAATTAAAGATTAAACAGCATTTAAAAGTGCGGTTTAAAGTTTATCCCAGAGCAAATCTTTAACAAGCTCCTCAAATATTGACAAGTTTCGAAGGTAGCGCTGTGCAATATTAACGGCGCCCCCTGGAGGGCGCGACGCGTTCGGCATGCGCATGCGTCATCAAGGGTCGCGCGGCCTCGCGTTACGTAAAAAGTAAGCTGACGCAGGAAACTGAAGAGCGCGACAGCTGTTGTTAAATTCCAAGTGCGGGAGACGGGAAAAGAGAATTTACCATAGAGATTCGGCGGAATGGGACGGCCAAGGGCGGCTCTGGGTTGTCAATTCTCGATTCTTTCCGTCGTTGCTAGGAGACAGAGACGCGCGCGCTGCCATGGAAACCCAACTGGCTCAGACCTTTCGAGAGAAGCAGCCGAGAAACAAAAGCCTTTGGCGTGGCGGCGCCTTCAACCGTTGTCTGAACCAGCAACTTTAGCCGTTAGAGCAGAAGAGCCACTTGAAGCCGGAGGAAGGGAACGAAGCTCCCGTTTCAAGCCTGGGGAGGGGTATTAAGCTGGGATACTGCTTTAATTGCGGTACGGTACATTTCTGCTCCCCTTTCTTACAGAGAGCTTAGGAGAGCTTATGTGACAGGTGGTATGTGTTTAGGATTTTTAAAGGAGACCTTGTAAAACGTTTGAAATGCGAGTTTTTAAACAGGACTCTCTTCACTTTTATATCGTTTTTAGGCACAGCATATAGTTGTAGGAAGTTATCACCCAGCCCTCTCCCAGAAAAAATGAAATATCCTAGGAAATATTGAAAAGGCAGAATATTTCTCTGGAGGTGAAAAGAAAGAAACATGTTTTAAAAGACAGAATAGCTGCCTATAGCTTCCTGCCCATCCCCACTTTGTCAAGGGGCCATTAAGAAGGCCAAGCTAGTCCCTTTACATAACAAAGAGTTCTCCCCTTCAGGTCCAAGGGATTGGGATTAAGGAACTTTACCCAACTGACCACATGGCACCTGAGAACTCAACCAAACCTGGATTCAAAAGACAGCCTAGAGAGTTGCCCCTGCATGGCCCCCATGGGAGTCTGGCAACCAATCAGAATAAATTTCTTACACAGGAAAAGGAAACGGAGAGGTGGGACTGAACAGGTTATAAAAAGCCTAGCAAGCCCCTCCCTCAGCAAAGCTGGCTGAGGAACTCTGGGAGTTGAAGTCCACAGGTCTTAAAGTCGCCAAGGTTGGAGACCACTGGCTTAGGATACCTTGTTATGACGTCCCGCTTCTAGCATCGTATTTTATTTGAATAATAACCCCGAGATAGGTTGCAACTAGAGAGAGAAGGTGTATATATACCTATGGATGACTGACACCCCCCCCCCCCTCAAAAAAATTAACTTCATACTTGAGAGGATTTTTAAACTCTAGTCTCCCTCACTCCAGCCCAGCCGGAATATTTACTGCTAGTTACCTCATGCCATCAGCTGAAAACGCGTTTATTGAATACAAAACAGAGAAGTAGAATTACACTTGCTACCCCCACAATGAGTTATGAATACTGTGATGGGTTACAAGGCGGGCTATAAAATATATATTTAAAAGAAGCTAAGCAGTCATTGCAGTCAAGGCTGGGCTTTTGTCTTAATCGTATTCATCTAAAAAAAAAAACACAAGGGAGCCTTAGGCTAGCAGTGTTTTAAATAGGTGAGCAGTACCAAAAATTAAAAGTGTAATACACCTGTATGGCTGCAATCTAAAAATATCTGGAGGCATCCGTATTTGATAATAGCAATAGCAGTAGCAGTTACACTTATATACCGTTTCATAGGGCTTTTAGCCCTCTCTAAGCAGTTTACAGAGTCAGCATATCACCCCCACAGTCTGGGTCCTCATTTCACCCACCTCGGAAGGATGGAAGGCTGAGTCAACCTTGAGCCGGTGAGATTAGAACCGCTGAACTGCAGATAACAGTCAGCTGAAGTAGCCTGCAGTACTGCACTCTACCCACTGCGCCACCTCGGCTCTAAAACTGAATTGTTTAAGAGAATGGGATTTACAAATGTCTATATGTAAATACAGATCCTCCTTCTCAAGAAGGAGCCCCACATATTTTGTATTTATGTAATTGCCCCCCAAAATAATCTCATTTGGCTACAGTGCTTCTTTGCCTCATGCACAATGTCCCAGAAATTGAATTTTCTATAAACCAGATTTTCTATAAATCATTTCTTCTCTAAACTAGATATGTTAGATCAATAATTCTCTGGGGTCCCTGAGTAATTCACATAAACCCAAGCTATAGCAATAGCAGTTAGACTTATATACTGCTTCATAGGGCTTTCAGCCCTCTCTAAGCGGTTTACAGAGTCAGCATATTGCTCCCAACAATCTGGGTCCTCATTAGCAATAGCAATAGCAGTTAGACTTATATACCGCTTCATAGGGCTTTCAGCCCTCTCTAAGTGGTTTACAGAGTCAGCATATTGCCCCCAACAACAATCCGGGTCCTCATTTTACCCACCTCGGAAGGATGGAAGGCTGAGTCAACCCTGAGCCGGTGAGATTTGAACAGCCGAACTGCAGAACTGCAGTCAGCTGAAGTAGCCTGCAGTGCTGCATTTAACCCACTGTGCCACCTCGGCTGCTTGGGATCCTCAAACATTGTTAAGACCAAAATATTTGAGAACCACTATGTTAGACTATCAATCTCATTCCATGCACCTTAGAGAAAGGGTATTTTCTAACCATACATTGTAGGCAAAGATGATGTGGAAAGCTGCTATGAACACTAATTGTAATTTTAGTACCTTGTATATTGAAATCTATTCTGATGAGTGTTACGTTCTGCACTTTTGCATTAAAACTAATAGCAATATGTAAACACATTGTAGAATAGTATATACTTGGATTGTATATTAGAAGAGAAAAATCAATAAAAGAGATTTGTACTTGTGGGGTCCTGTGGTGTTCTCTGAGCACCATTGTTTTCTTGCAGACATTTCATTATCCAAACTAGGTAACATCATCAGTGCTAATGCAAGAAAGGTTTGCAAGAAAACAGTGAAGCTCAGAGAACACCAAGGACCCATCAGAAGAGAAAAATGTTAGTTTCTAGCTCTGGATATTATTCCTGGAAAATTGTATTGTTAAGAACAATATATTTCTTGCTAAATGCCTGAGAATTATTTGATTAATATGCAGAACCTAACTTTTATTTATTCTAATATAAGGATTCTGATTTCATGATTTGTCAGACATCATTGAAGTAATTGTTTTATTTACTTTCAAGGTACATTTTATAGTGGTATGGAAAAATAGGAGAGAGTTTGACTTACATGGAACAGAGATAAACATGCAGATTTTTTGAGTACTCTACACAATACTGTAACTGCTGGTTGCTTCAGAAAAGATCACAAAAAATGACAAGAAAAAAAAACTGTGTAACTTAGCTGGTGCAGATATTTACTGATGTATGGCAATCCTATCTTACTAATGAATGATCTGAGGTTGATGATTTAAGCAACAGTGAAGTGAGATCTTATAGCCCTTAGCAGGAATAAGTTGTTTCTAATAAAGTGAGCCATACAAAACCTTATGCCTTTTAATACAATTTGTTAGTCTTGACAAGTGCTACCAGAATCCTGATTTTTTAACAAGAAGAGAGTAATCAGTGCCAGGTATGGGAAGATAGACTAAAGGAATTAAAACACATAATTTGTGGCAGAGCAACAAGTACATGTGAGAGTCCACTCTCAAATTATGAAGTGATATTCTAATCCACCAAAGCATATATCACCTACTTATAGTGGATTGTATTTTTTTTCCCCTCCCATAATCTGAAAGTTGGAAAGATTGTTCTAGATAATATTTGGAATATGTGCAAATGACTAAAAGTGAGGGAACAATACTTTGATGCAAGCAAATGTTTACTTTCATAATTTGGATGTAGCCTAATATAGTTGTTAATTTTGTACTAGAAAATGAGTTGGCATTGTTTTTGCTATCACTATTTGTTGGCTACCAAATTTATCATCAAAATACTTTTTTGAATTATGTTTAGATGTAAACCATATTTCAATCATAAATAGGTGTTACCTATGCTTGTATGTTTTCAAAGTAAGCTGTTATAATATGAAAAAGGATTTCCAGCTTGTTAATGCTTAATAAAAGGTGGTGTATTAAGTAAATTTTGTTAGCCTTATAAGCTTATTGAGAAAAATAATTTCTTAGTCTACCAAAGTTATGAGGTATTACTAAATTCCTGTGAAGATAACATGTGATAGTCTTATTATATATGTACTCCCTTGAACCCATTAAGAGAAAAGTGAAGTGATAAAGTGATGTGATAAATGTGATAAAGAATGATATTGACATATATTATGCCTTTATACATCTCGAGGTTTTTTTTTAGAATACATTAATTAATGAACACTTTCTTTTTAGTTTTCATAGGATTGTAGTTTGGGGCCTTGAATAACCATGCCTGTTCCAGATGTTATGTTCTGTGCACAGCAGATTCATGTTCCACCTGAACTGCCAGATATTATGAAACAATTTACCAAAGCAGCTATCAGGACCCAACCACGTGATGTTCTCCAATGGTCCTATGGGTAAATAGAAAATCAAAGTAAAGTGTCTTGATTAAGAAGACTTCACACACACACACAGAGAGAAGTATATCTCTGCTCAGAGTAATTACCGTATTTTTGGAGTATAAGACACACCTTTTTCCCTCAAAAAAGAGGCTGAAAATCTGGGTGGGTCTTATACACTGAATATAGCATTTTTTTGCTTCTTGAAACCCCGCCCCACCAAAATGGCCGTGCATAGCTTGTAGGAGGCTTTCAGAGAGCTCCTGGGGGCTGGGGAAGGCAGAAATGAGCGAAAAATGGGTGTTTTTTTGCTCAATTTTGCCCCCTCCCCCAGCACCCAGGAGCACTCTATAAGTTTCCTCTTTTTTTTTTTGACAAAAAATCGGGCCCGTTTTCACAAAAAATTGGCTATTTTCTGCTCATTTCCCCCCCCCCCCCCGTACAAACCTCCTAAGGCTATTCATGCCCTTTTTTGAAAAAAAAATGGGCCAGTTTTTGAAAAAAAATGGGCTGTTTTGGGGAGGTTTGCAGAGTGCAAAAACATTTTTTTTTAACCTCTTCAAAACCTTGGTGCGTCTTATACTTCAAAAAATATGACGTCAATGTTCACATATCACCGTGGACATATCATTAGTCTGTTCACAAATAGCTGTTTAGGTGCCCACCTAGCCTCCTGTCCCACCTGACTTTTAAACTATGCTTAGATCTTTAAAATTATTTTAAGGAGTCTGATATACTGAGTATTCAAAAATGCTTTTAAGCCTACAGAGGTATTCCTAGAAATGGTGATAGCTGCATTATTCTATTTTATTTGGAAATATATCCACTTAAACAGAAAGCTGTTTGAGAGAGCAAGAGTTGATCAATCCCTGTCACACCCTAGCTGAAGGGAGTAAGCAAAAATACACTTTTTTCCCACTTAGTGTAAGCTTTAGTATTGATTTTGAAAATTTTATACATTAACATCATGTTTTTAACTTGAACTGTCTTTTGGTATTTGGTATGGCACTATGATAGGTACTTCTATGCTTTGTCAAGGGGAGAGCCTCTTCCTGTGAAAGAACGTGTTGAAATGCCAGTTGCCACACAGAAAAATGATACTGGTTTGACCCCTGGCCTCCTTAAAGTTTTGCATAAACAGGTAAAATATTTTTAAACAGCTGAAATCTACAATAACACTATAGATTTTTAAATGAACTGTACTATCTAAAATGATTTTTCCTTGAACTAGCTTTTCTTTATTCATGCAAAAGGACCTTCAAATTATGGATATGTAATATTCAATGCTGAGTAAGTAAAATAAATATAAAATAGGTCACAGAAATATAACACATATTAAAAAAGTAAATAAAATTAATAGGATTAAAACTAAATGACATTCACCTATATCAGGTCACATTGACAGCATTTTCTCTTGCCAAATAATGTCTTCCTCCATACATGTTGAATGGCTCATATGCACCGCAGTACATGCAAGATAGATTGTTCTTGCCCGCGTTCACATAGAATATCTTCTGTGGGGAAACCCCATTTTCTTAAATTGTCCTTTGATCCTACTACACTGGCGCACATCCTATTTGGCAATTTCCATATGGGCCACAGTTGTTCTTGACATGATTGTCTGCCTGGTAGCAACTAGTTTTTAAACTAGCTAATTAACAGTTAATTTCCAATTTTGTTTTCTTATATTTTCTTTATGATGTATATGCTTTTATAGTTGTCTCAAAAGAAGACTGTGGATTTAATAGATCTCCATAAAAAGTGGAAGATTTTGTGCTTACCAGTAGAACAACTGCGCAATCTTCTTCAATTAGATACCTTTGAAGATGGAATAGAATGGATGAAATTTTTTGCCCTTGGCTGTAGTGCTCTTGGTGGGGTATGTAAGATATAAAAGTCTTTCTTGTATAAAATTGTTGTTCTACTAAAATGAATAGTAGAGGTGTTTAAAGATAAAATTTTATTTTTAATTTTGGTTAAATGTATAAGGAAATGAGATGAGAATTTAAAAAAAAAGCAGTCTGAGGTTCGGAAGATAGGATCCATGATACATATGCAATATTAATTGGATCGAATTAGACTGTTTACATAGTTTAAAATATAGAAAATCATGTATATTATGGACATTTGAGTGTATGCAAATACAAACATACACATACATATATAGATAAGATTTTTTAAAAGTTTTAAATTTATTTAACCCTTTGTTTTGATAAATCTACTTTTTAAAAAACTGGAAAATGCACTTATAGATTCAGAATCATTTCATCATTTAAATTTTCATTCTTCAGAGTGTCGGTTGCATTTAATGAGTATTCTTTTTTGTCACATTTTCATTGGTTTATCAACATATAAAATACAAAGGGGAATAAAAAGTAATAGAAATTTGGGGAGAAGAAAGGAAGGAAGAAAAGAAAATATAGGGTAGAGAGAGAAAAAGAAAGAAAAAGGCATTGACCTCCAATTCTCTTTGGCACAGTAGAAGATAATAACATTACCTCAACTTTCTACTTTTACACAATAGTACATACTAACCATTTTGTAACAATAAACTTAACTAATCAATGAAAACAAAATCAAAGTTTCATTTTTTTTTCATTGCAAGTATAGAATCTGGAAGCATATACTATTCCCCATAGCAACAAAAGTAGATATGGTTAAATTGATTCCTTTATCCAAAGAGAATATATTTAATTTTGTTTCTATTTAGAAATCACTTTTAGCAACTGTTCAAAGTTGTGATGGACCTATCTTGGGGTTACTTACAACCCTGATTCAAAATTACAATGGAAACCTTTCCCAGGTCGCAGGACTGAACTTTGGGAGCTCAGCAGCACAGCTTCATTTACGCTCTTTGCAGTGTCCTGCAGTCACATGACCACGTTTTACGCGTTTTGTCCATCCTTCCAGTTTTTGGCAAAACTGCAGCCATAGTGAACTATTGATTCACTTAATAACTGTGATATTCACTTAACGATAGCATTCACTTAACCACCGAAAAAAAGTTGTGAAATTGATTCAGTCACATGACCAACTCAATTTAGCCCATCATGACTTATGAGTGTGATAGGTAGACTCCAGTATGGTTGCAAATCAAGGACTACCTATATTTGGGTTTGTTATCATTTAAGCTACAATATATTAATCCAAATTCCTTGAATTTCACAATTAAGAGGAATTTAATGGAAACCCACTTTATTAGTGCTAACTAAAGAACCAAGACAAACTTAGAGGACTACTGGAGGAAAACCAGGCATCAATCCAAATGGACATGGGTCACAGTTACTATTAAGGACTAGTTCATGGTAAGAGTGGTAACAGTATTATTTCTCTGCTCTTACTGCATCTACAGAGTGTCACCTGGTGGTCCTATTCAGGGTTACCTGGTACCTCCTGGGGAAGGAGGACTCAGATGATCATCTTCAGGGCCATGTGGAGGGATTTTTGGAACCTCTCACAGACAGAATTGATTGGCTCCATTCCCAGTTGGGGTCTAAGTGTGGATCAAGTTCCTTGGAGATGCCTGCAAGTGTCTTGCCTAATTATCTGGGAACATTTTGGTCCTGCTGGATCTGATGAAGTGGACAGGGTCCTCTGCTGTCAGCACAACAATCTGCCATGTAGATCATTGCCCCTACCAGTTGGTAAAAACCTCCAGGATGGGAACTGCCATATGGGTCCAAGCAGTGAAAAAATGCATCACTGCAAGAGGGGATGTTCCTGAGACCTTTTCAGGAGGCCTTGGTGTATCCCAGTGGTTCCCAAACTTTTTCAGTCCACCGACCCCCTGGTGCTACAAACTGATCCTCAGTGCCCCCCACCCAGTGGTGGAATTCAATTTTTTTTACTACCAGTTCTGTGGGTGTGGCTTGGTGGACATGGATGGGGATCATGTGACTGGACGGTTTGCATGACGGAAGGAAGATAGTAACAGTAAAATTCAAAACTGTAGCAATTAATTGCACATTTATTCAAAATCCAATTTAAAAACCTTTTTAAGTAATATTAATTCAACAAAATTGTTGAACATGATCCAGTGATACCAGGTTTTCAAAGTCTGATAGTCATTTTTCAAGAACCTTAGTAACTAGTAACTTAGTAAACTCAGTAAAATTTAGTAACCACTTCACTGTTCAGTAAATTCTGTGTAATACAATACATGCTTGATCATTCACACACACACACACACACACACACACACACTGCTGCCTTTTTTCCCCTTCAAAATAACAGGGTGGGGTGGGGGTAGAGAAGGAAGAAGACTTTGTTCTGTGGTATCTGCCATTTCAGAAATGCTCATTAGACTGCCCCATGTGATCAATCTTTCCGTATTTCTCAATATATTGGTGCCCAACAGCTGGTCAAAATCCTAGTAGTACTTATGGAGCTGTAGATGATACTATAGCAAAATATAAGTCTTGCAGCTCATGTATATTCACACAACATAAGAGTGATGCCATTATCCAGGTTTATCTTTGACAAAAGTCTCACTGTGCATAAATATCAAGATAGGAAGGGCACTTTATTAAAAAAAACCTGCAGTGTTTTAACTCCATTTGGTTATAAAACATTTTGTTTGGCATACTAGGAACATTTGAACAGCATTTTCTTCTAATATGGGACGTTGTTCTATCATAATTTTGTTTTGCTTTGTTTTTTCCTATCTGTGATAATATCCAACTTTAGACAGTAATTAGACCACTTTTTTATTTACTTTTTAAAAATAGTATATGTTGGAAATGCTTATCCCTTTTCCACAATCTCCCTTATATTTCAGCCTTCAATGAGATTACTTTGCAACTCAAAGTTTGAGAAACAACCCCAAGTGCCCTTCCTCCCACTCCTCGCTTTTTAAGGGCACCTCTACGAATGGAGCAAGGAGGCAGAGGGGGGCTAGCCTCTCTCTCCCCCCCCCACTGCATGTTTACCTGTGTTGCATTTCTAAGGTGGGAGGGGTAGAGGCAGGCGAGAGTGGTGCGTCCGTGTGGAGCGGGTGCAAGAGGGATTTTGGGGTGGCTCTGTTGCACACACGCGCTGCGGCGCAATCCTCACCGAGGCGGCTCGCAGCACAGTCCCAGAAAGGGAGTCAGAAGTAAAGCCATTTATAAAAGCGCGAGAGAGGCAGGCAGGCAGGCAAGCACTCTTGTGCAGTGACATCGGACTCTGCTGCATAATGCAGCACCAATTCCCAATCCCTGAAATGCAGGCCCAAGGACAGCCCCGTTCAGTCCCGCATCTCTTCTCCATGCACAGCACACACAGAGTCGTTTCAGAGGAGAAATGCAGGCAAAAGGCTCTTCTCTTCTTTCTCTGCCCCCCTTTGCCCCACCCCCCCAGCCTGACATGCTTGTATGTCTCCTGAGCGAGCGAGCGAAAAATCCTTCCAGTCTTTGGGACGTTAGACTGAATTTCACCCCTGCTGGAAGTGCTCAGATGACTGGCAGCCAACAGAGCCCCAGGCAGAATTGCGCCCTGCGAGGGGGGCCATTTCCAGCACTCCTCTGCCCACCTCCTTTGGCTCTTAACGCCCCCCTGCCGCCCCCCTTGCCTCTTAGTGCCCCCCTGCTGCCCCCTTGCCTCTTAGCACCCCCCTGCTGTCCCCTTGCCTCTTAGCGCCTCCCTAAGTCATCCCACTGCCCCCCAGGGGGCAGTACCGCCCACTTTGGGAACTACTGGTGTATGCCCTTCTTTAAAAATCATCTTTAGACTTTATCTTCTTGGACAATTTCCATCCAGACTCTTACCTCCACTTTTTAGAGAGTGATGAAAAAGATATTGATCTTCAATTTATTTTATTTATTAGATTTATGTGCCACCCACCCTGTCTAGTAGCGATTCTGTGTGACTTACCATTCAAACTGGTAACACCATTAAAATTTTGTCCATCAAGTGTTGAACAGATTATTCTGTGTTGCCCCAAAGGTGATCACCTGAGGTCTATCCTGAACCAAGCCACTGGGTAACATGCTGCAGATTCAGTAATTGTTTTATTCTGTTATTTATGTTATTATAAGAAACCAGAATCATTTGATAGTGAGATAGGTGGAATACAAATTTACAATAAAAATAAATGAATAATACAGTGTTAAACTGAGTGATTCCTGCTTGCTAGCATTTTGTATTAAATATTTTATGATTTCCATTTTGATTGAAAATGAGATTTTAAAAATGTTTTGTGCGATCTGTTTGCCACTCCAAGCATAGAGTTATGAGCAAATGATAGCCATTAAAACACAAAGCCACATAACATATATTTGCAACAAATGGATAAAATTAATAAATGCACCCAGCAATGCAATAAAATAAAATAGCCACCCCCAAGATCAAAATCCAAAAGCTTGATGGAAGAGAATCATTCTAAGTTCTTTCTTAAGTGTCAGCATGGTTTTCTGTTGGTGAATTATAGAGAACTAACCTCATGCAGAGGTAAGGAAAAATATCCCCTATGACCGTGATGATGAATCTATGACAGGTGGCACGCGGAACCGTCAGCTCCAGCACGGATGCACGTGCCGGCCAGCCAATTTCTGGGCTTCCAAAGGGAGGTCATTTTTGCGATAAACAGGCCATATAGTGTCTGAACTGGTTTTCACCCTCCCAAGGCTCCAGAGGCTTTCTTGGAGAAAACGGCCTCCCCCGGCCACTGGAGGCTCTTCAGTAGCCAGAAAAGGATCATTTCTGAACTTCCAGTTGGGCCCATATTTCACCCTCCCCAGGGTCTGGAGGCTTTCCCTGACCCTGGAGGAAATATCAAGCTGAGCTTGGAGGCGAGCAGTGCGGAGCGTGGGTGTGTATGTGTGTTGTGCACGCTTTTCATTATGGGTGCTGGCATGTGCGCACACTATTGCACACATGCACTTGCATTTTGTCACCCAACAACACAGTTAGCCATCACTGCCCTATGGAGTGTTATATGTGCCATTTTCTGCTGTAACCATGAGAATTTGCCAACGTTCTGGTTTCCTCACTAAATATGTGCAATCAACATGCATTAAAATCTCTGGATGATTTGCATGCTTTTCACTAAGAACTGCATAATGTTTGAAGTGGTATTTCTAGGTGTTTTCCCAATTTATTTTATGAATGAACCTGGGATGAAAACTGAAATAAATGCAGGTTTCATTCTGTGCCTATTTATAAAGAACTGTGCTACTTTTGCACATTTGCTGCCCTGGTGGCGTTTTACTTTAGTTCTACATTTCTGTGGAAAGAGAAGCTATAAGTCTAATTAAATACAGTATTAGAATAGCTACAAGTGAATCTTAGTGTTTGCCTTGTGTTCTAAAGTATACTTGTTTGCTTGCTGTTTTGGTTTTTTTTAGACCCTGCTCAGTTCAATGAAGCATGCATGTGAAATTCTAACGGATGATCCAGAGGGTGGACCAGCCCGTATCCCATATGACACTTTTCAATTTCTCTATTCCTACTTGGCTAGCTTAGATGATGAAATAACAGAGGAGGTATCCGAGTCTTTTCTCAAGTCTCTTAAAGAACAAGTGTAAGTATTAATGGGTATATGAATCTTGTGCCCCCCTCCTCAGCAAACTGTACATCTGCTTTTTACCTCCTACTTCAATCCAAATGCCCAGATCCTTTTGATCAGGAGAAGAGACAATAGCAATAGCAATAGCAATATAGCAGTTAGACTTATATACCGCTTCATAGGGCATTCAGCCCTCTCTCAGCGGTTTTACAGAGTCAGCATATTGACCCCAACAATCCGGGTCCTCATTTTACCCACCTCGGAAGGATGGAAGGCTGAGTCAACCCTGAGCTGGTGAGATTTGAACAGCCGAACAGCTGAAGTAGCCTGCAGTGCTGCATTTAACCACTGCGCCACCTCGGCTCTAAGTCTTCGAAGTCTCTATCAGTTTGGCAGAGTGCTCCACTAATTCTTTCTTACATTTCCAAAGGGCCCTATAATTCTCTGAAGCAGTTTTGAGAAGTTTAATAAAGGAGAATCCAGTACAGGGCAGTTTCCTACTCTATAAGCTATGCAATGTTTAAATACAATTTCCACTTTCCTTTTACAGCAAAAATTAGGATGCATCTATATCTATAGTATTATCTTTAACTAGGATTCACAAAGCAATTTCATGGTATAATTTTTAAATTGTGTGTTTATATACAAATGTAAAACTTTCATGGTTGAAGGTGAAAAGTAAAACTAGGGAGAATAGTGTGTCAATCAAAGGAAGAAAATTATTAGCTTGACGTAGGTCAGGAATGCTCAATTTGTTGATGGGAAAATGCCACATTGATAAATGAAAAGTCCTTGTGGGCCACAAAGAAATGCTTAAGAGTGCCAGCAGCTGTTCTATGGCTACTAACATTTTGGAGCTGTGCAAACCAGTAACAAAGCTTGGATGTTCTGAGCAGCATGCTTTTGAAATGGTAGCAGTGGCTGTAAATTTACTTTGTTGGAAAACATTGGCTGGCTTCATATTGTGCTGGCCTGTTCTAAGTCTATCAATCCATTTCATTATGGTCCCAGACCAGCATTGCAAATAGAAGCATTAAAAGTAATAATAAAAAATAAAAATAAAAAACAGACGAAATAGTATATCATGATTACTGATAATCAGTGGGCAGTTAGTGTCTCCCTAACTCTGCATACAGTATAACAAAATTTGGCCATATTCAGAAAAACAATTTCAGACTGAGCTGATAACAGGTCTTTAATTCAAAATGAAATCATTTTATAAGTTCTAATTCTTATGTAATATTTACTCTACTTGTATTCATTAGAGGAAGGGGCAGCAAAACATGCTTTTATCCACCTTAAATGTACTTTTGTAAATGCTGGATGTTGTCAATACAGATTACCTTTTAATGTATCTTATTTAAAAGAAGAGACAGGATGATATTACTAGTTTCCCCTTTTGTCTTTGTTTTCCTGCCTGATTTGGGCACCTAGATGTTATAGATGTTGGAAATCAAGTTAAGCTCCAAATTGGAGGTCTACCTTGTATAATAGAAATGTATTTTTTTAACAAAAGAAATTTTGTTAAATTTAGAATTTTTCCTTCATGTATAAATTGCATGCCTGTGGGGTAAGATGGATTTGATGCATAATATTGGTTCCTTCAATAATAGTAATGAAAAATAATTATTTTCTCATTTAGGGCACGTAAGGACTATATGGTTGGCACTGCAGATTTCTCCACTGTAAAACTGATGCCTTAAAACAGGAATGTTTGAGAGTAACAATTTTTTAGTACATAGCACAATGTCATGTCAAATAGTGTAATAAAATTAGAGTTTTCATTTATGTAATCTCTAATGTCCTTTTCAGTTAGTGAACTACCAATAAAATCTGTAACACCTAATTGTCTGAAATCAGATCATGGTATTTTATGACAATTGACTGCTCCTTCAACAAGCAGTATTTAGAGTAGAAAATCTAATCAGTAAGCACTTAATGAATGGAGGCTTCTGTTTCCAGAGCCAACCTGACTATGCCATCCATTCAGTGAAGAGAACATCATAAGTGATTTAGTATCAAGTGTATAGTTCTCCCAGGGCTTCTTCCAGACTCTGAATTTAATAAGAATCTTCTAGATTTTTCCTTCTGTGCTTCAGATCCTTATATATAATGTCTGGGCAACAATCATATAAATCAAAAATGATAAGTCTACAGTTGTTGATTATTTTTCTTTCCTAATGTCTGGATATACATATGGTATCAATTCACTATCTGCAAAATCGTGATAACACTGAACATCATATATTTATTGGCACTGTCAAAATAATTCAGTTTGGTCTAGTGGTTAAGGCATCAGGCTAGAAAGTGGGAGTTCAAATTCCACCTTAGCCATGAAAGCCAGCTGGGTAGCTTTGGGCCACTCTCTCTCTCTCTCAATCCAACCCACCTCACAAGGGTGTTGTGGTGAAAATAGGAGGAGGATGTGTTGAATGTGTTTGCCACCTAGATATTTATAGTAAAAATGTATTTGTACTATAAATATTTTTTATTTTTACAATAAATATATTTATTGTTAAAATAAAGGCAGAATAATTTGTTGAATGTTACTAAAATGAATGTTTTTAAGAATAGTTTAATATTAGAACCAACAACAATTGATTTAAGGGGTGGTAATTGTCTATGTGAATAATTAAACAATGTATTTATTTTATTTATTAATTTTTATGTCATCCATTTCACTATCCAAAGTGACTCTGTGTGGCATATATCCAGTTTCTGAGTGTGATAGAGATTTCAAATGATATTTATTGAAGTAGGTAACATCTTAGTTGTCAGTGAGATATGTTACTGGAATTAAACAGATACAACTTGGTTTGGCTCCACATCTCTTGTAATAGAAATGGAAGTATTATTTTCTTCTTTTATGATGCTTTCCTTCATCTCTGAAATAAAATGAAAGCCAGTATTATGTTGGAGCTTATCTTGCTACTACATTTTTAAAAAAACCACATATTTCCATAAAACAAGGCTTTATCCTTATAATTCTCATGCATACTGAAATGAAATTGAAATACACACTGCTGCATTTGCTGATATTTATCTTTTGATACCTTTTTCATCAGCTATTTAGAATATAGAATCTTTGAGGGAATATTTTAACTATCTCCCCCTTAATCTTAAATCTAAATGGACGGCACAAAATGAATGAGTTTTTAGAGAGAGAACACAGAAGCGTGAAGCAGAGCAGTATAAAGGCTAGTTAATTTACACTATTTATTCCCTCTTCTGTTTTCAGTGTCTCCCTTCCAATGGAGGGGAATCTGTTATTTTTCATCAATAGGAAAAAGGAGAGAGAGAAGATAAAAAACCTCTATCCCTTCTCTTGCAGTCCAAACACTCATGGTGAATATGTTCCTATAGCACAAACTAAAAGCTACTTAAACACAGTTTACTGTCCAGATTCACAGAATGTGTGAACCCATAAAGTGTGATTTATAATAATACAAGTAATCCTCACTTTAACAACCACAATTGGGAACGGACCCTCGGTTATCGAGTGAAGGGGTTGTTAAGGAAAATGACCCACCTCACTGCTTCACTTAACGACCATGACCCAACAATCCTCATTGTGGTCATCAAATGATCTCATGGGCTGTTAAGTGAACAGAGACTCTGTGCCTATGGAGGGATTTGGGGTTCTGTCCATGCTTGAATTTCAGCGGCCAAGGTACACTTAGGCATGGAGTTAAGCATTCTTCTCTCTCCACCTTTGCAGAGCTCTCTGCAGGGGTGGGAAAGAGAGATTTTGGGCTCCATGCATGATTGAATTTCAGCTGCTGAAATCCACAAAAGCACAAAATGGCAGGAACCTCTTTCATTCAGCCCCCATAGATGACATGGAATCCTCTTGGTAGGCTGAAGCAGTCCACAGCCTTCCCTGCCAGCTTCTCCATTGACTTTCTGGGGAGGCCAGCAGGAAATATTGCAAGTGACAATCACATGCTCATCAGGCATTTGTTAACAGTCATAAGTGTGAATACATCGCCAGGCAGCCAGATCATGATTATGTGACAGCAGGGGGTGGAATGACATTTTGCAATAGTCCATAATTTTTTTTACAGGCTGTAAAGCACCCTTTTCAAGGCCTTCATAATTTCAAACTATTGTTAAATAACCAGTTATTAAGCAATGACTGAGCTAAGCAACGGATAAGAAGATCACATTTTGGCTTAGTTTGGTTGTGTGAACACATCCTATATAATACTGCTGCTACCAGACCAAATGATGGCTATTTTTAATATGGTAATGTATAAGTAATATCTTACTCTGTACACTCTATATTAATCAACATTATTAGGACAGCTAATTGATTCAGTTATCCCCAAAGTACAACAGTATCAAAACAGAGCTACACATTCATACAAGTTGCTTATATATTGTATACTTCATTATTTTTTAAATAGTTTAGCAACTTATCTAAGTAGATTAAATTACCCAGGCCACAGGACAGGTTTGAGCAGACTAGTAAAGAACTCATTTTTAAAAATGTCTATGGAGATTCTCAGTCATCCAGGTCATGGTTGTTTCAAAGGTGCTTTATGAAGAGGCAACTGGACTTTCTTATTTTTAAAAACTTTCTATCATTTAAGATTTAATTCTACACAGAATAAAACAATTGCCTATTAAAAGTTACATTTATTCACCCTGGTTTTATGGGACAAAAAAATTACAGGTAGTCCTCAAGTTACAACCGCAATTGAGCCCAAAATTTATGTTGCTAAGTGAAACATTTGTTAAGTGAGTTTGTCCATTTTGTGACTCTTCTTGCCATATTTGTTAAGTGAATCACTACGGTTGTTAAATTAGTAATACTGTTGGTTAAGTGAATCTGGTTTCCTTATTGACTTTGCTTGTCAGAAAAGGTGATCACATGACCCCGGAACACTGCAACCGTTGTAAATGTGAATCAGTTGTCCAGCATCCAAATGTAAATCACGTGACCATGGGGATGCTGCAATGATCATAAGTGTGAAAAATGGTCATAAATCACTTTTTTTCTGTGCCATTGTAACTTCAGTCACTAAACGAACTGTTGTAAGTTGAGGATTACCTCTATTTTGCTTTAAAATCCTAAAGAAAATACTTTTATAAAATTACAATTACTGTCAAGTAATATTTTCATCTCTTTCTGTATATTTGGTTGTCAAAACAGAACCCAATGCTAAGTCTTCAGTTTTATTTACGCCACTTCCTAATCCATATATTCCCAACAGCCCTTTTTATATAAAAAAAAATACCACTGCCTATGTTATAGGCCAGTTGAAGTAAAAAGAAGGGAATAAATTCATGTAATAGTTTATTTTAACCTGGTCAACCTAGGAAACCAATGGGGAGTTTTGAAATTTGTTTTATTTTTAATTATTTTATGTCAGTATTTTTTTAGTACTTTCTCTGAAATAGGAGAAATTATGATATATAGAATTCCATAATTGTTATTTCTTTTAGATTATGTTGATTATTATGAAATCAACTTTTGTTATTAAAAAGTATATGGATGAGCTTATAATTGATTCTGGTATCATTGCTAATTTGATACATCTTTTGATTTAATATCTTGGGCAAGTATAGGAAGATATAAAGTCAATAGCTGGATGAAAATCACTGAAATTCTTTCCTACAAATTAACACTGAATGTAAACAGGTTTTAAGCATGTCCTACAATCCCAGCCTTTGATGTAATATCACTCTAGTTCAACACAAGTAGAGATCAAAGGTACTACTTACCTATCTTTTTTCCTTCGGGAATCTCTCTCTCTTTCTCGACTTCTTTTCCGTCTGCCTGGACTTCTGCTTGAATTCCTCCGATGTCGAGAATAATCAATATCTTTTGAACTTCCACAAGACTGTCTTGAATCAGCTGATGCAGATCTTCGCTCTTCCTTACTAAAGAAAAGACAGTAATTATGTCCTAGCTGTGATCTTGATCATTAATGTTGGGGGAGGGAATGAATGCTAATTTCTCCCGGTGAAAATTGCCACTAATGGCAAAACAATTAGCGGCACAGAATCACGTAAGTGGACTGGGCTTCAAAACCCAGCTGTATCACCATTGCTGTCAGAACTCAGCTGCACTAGAATTAACGGGAAATCAAGGGAAATGTCTACTACTGTATTGTTTGCTCCCTACTTTCATTTGAATTTTGTATTTCCATTTAAAGATGACAGTGCCTAGGAAGCTAGACAGTGAATACAGTTGTGTTTCTAATAAAATTTGAATTATGAAAAATCTTTCTGTAAAATATTGCAAGGAGGAAGCCATTATTCTTAACAAGTGTGATATTTAACACTACTTTCTGAGTGCCATTGTGCTTTGCAAAGACAACCTGCTTCTACCACTAACCATGACTCAATATTTAAACAAAGCCCTGCTTCTCACAAAATGCATTTGTAACTTCTCTTAATTATTTCACAACTATCAAACGACAATTTTATCTGTTGTCAATAACTGGCCAACAATCTAGTTCTAAGCAACAAAGGGATAGATGTTCTACAACTTTTACAAAATATAAAACCAGTAGCATCACTAAAGGAAATAGGCATTGGAAAGAGTGAAAATAAACTGAATTGGACACTGGGTATAGCATGATACCATGATATGCAGACCTAATCTGCACGTCAGTAATTCCAGTTTCATTTGAATTAACAGAGGAACAAAAGTACAATTTCTTAAGTTACTGCCAACTTAGAAAACAGCAAAGATTTGTCAATAATAATCATACCTTCCTGAAGACTTTGCTGAAAAAGTGGATTTTTCATCTTCATGAACCCCGATATTTCTGTTCTCCTCCTGCCAATGAGTGGTAAGTTCTTCCATGTGTACACCAATCACATCTCTGATTACCTGAGTATTCAGAAAAATTAAAATTGGACAAAATATTAATGTATGCCAGAACAGGCTAGATAATATTCAGATAGAAAGTCACCTTATGCAGAATGTCACTAATATGATCTACGTCAGGGGTGCCCAACTTGCGGCCCACGGGCGGGATGCATCACGCGCTGCCCACACTCACACCTGGTTTAGCGAAGGGGGGAAAAGTCATGATATGTCACATGACGATGCCAGGATGATGTGAGTTTCACACTCCCGGTCTATGTTTACTTTGCTTACATTCATTCCTTCAACCCATTTCTCTCCCCCTCCTTTCCTTTTGGCTACTGTTTTCCAGTTGTTATAAAATTATGTAAAATAATTGGCCCAATATAAAACAAAGGGAAAAAAGCATATGGAAAGTTCACCTAGCCGTTAATATTGTTAATGCATTATAATTAACTTAAGCAATTAAAATGCGTAAATTGAAAGTGAAAGTAAATATCTGCAAATGAAGAACTAAATATTTTAAACAACTTATAAAACAACTGTTTGAGAGAGAATCATTTATCCCTCCAAATATTTTCCTATTTTTTGCCATGTGCTGGCTATAGTTAACCATCCTACACTGAACTGGCAATAGTAAAAATATGAATTGCTAAATGTTACAATAATTGACACCAAGTATTCAAGGTTATAAACTTTTTAAGATCAGGCAAATTTAACTTATTGCAATGCATTAACTACATTGACAGCATGTTGACACTGATAGCCCCAACTCAACGATATTTTTGGAAAACAAGAGAATTTAAATATTCCTGCCTATTTAAGGTATTTCATATATAGATGTTTTTAAATTGAGAAGAAAATCATTTGAGGTAATATGATTCCCAAATCATACAGACCTCTGTGTAGGATTTTTTTGTTATATGAACATTCTTAGCTCTGTACGATTGCCGCCGTCTTTTATAATCCCGCATCTCCGCAAGAATTTCAAGATGAGATTTTGGACCTTTCTGGCCATCATCTAAAAGGGAAAAAGTATGCTGTGTTAGGAACAATAATTCCAGTGGATTTATTCTGTAATTTAAGTGCAAAAATGAGGGCTATATATGATAGAGCAAATGCCTGTAATCTAGACCACTTTAACTAGGAGGATTTTTCAAGATAACAAGTGAAGCAAATTAATGTCACACTGTCTCAGCAATAGAGGAAAGGGCTTGATCACCTGGTCCCAATGACAGGCAATAGCTAATGGGGGCAATTCAGGCCAATTTCTGTTCCATTAATTTTAATTCAAATTCATTAATCTGGGAATGCCAGTGTTATAAGAAAATAGGAAATACTATTAAGCATCCCACTTTAACAGAAAACAATGGATCCCTCAGCAAGAGACATTTTACATGTTTTGTAATTTTTAGATATAAAAAAGCATAGCTGTAAAAAATAATAATAATTCCAGACCTTGGTTGACTTTTGCTGCCAAATCTACAAACAGATCACTGTCATTTTCTGTCGCCTGAGATCTTGACCTCTGGTTCTTTGTCTCTGCAAGGACGTAATCGTAAATTGCAAGTCGGTCAGCTTGGGTCAGATCACAGATGTAACGCTTGTGGTTTTGTGGAACTTCTGCAGGCTGTGATGAATAAGTGCCTAAAATGTGAGAACAGTTTGGATCTATCAATCAAAACCAACACAAATAGCAATATTCTGAAGTTTTAGGTCGCAAATGGCCCGATGTAGACTGATACCAATTTGTGGAGTTTCCATGAAGCTACTGACTTCATTTGACCTATTACTACTATAATTAGAGTCCAAAAGGCAATTTACTCTTAGGACAAACTGGCAGTTGTCTAGGAAAAGGAATTGCCCAGAACTTTAGAATGTGAGATGTAATTTGGGGGCTGGGGGTGGGAGAGGGCTGTACTGTACCTTTAAATGTGATGCTGAGCTCACACTTAGAAAAATGGGAGTTAAAACTAAGATGAGAGTAAGTCCAAATAAATATTACATTTAAATAAAAAAATATTCCCATTTCTTTATTAAACTTCCTTCTTTCTCATATTAAAATTTATATTTCAGCAGCATTTTTTGAGGATTGGGGACTACACCCAATTTTAGAGGAACATAGTTTTCTTGTTCTATTGTAACTGGGGTTCTCACTATTTTTATAGTACATCTAATTGTCTCAGCAGGGCTAATAATATATTTGAAATCATAGTCCCCTGTTGTGGCCCAGCAGGAGCCGTTGGAGCTGCCACCAGACTCCAACAGCGAGGGGCCCTATGAGTCAGCTCTGGAGGATGTGGAGCACCCTGGACAGGGTTCCGACTCCGAGCAGGGCACAGAGAGGCTGGTTGGCTACCAGGAGGCGCCTGAGCCTTGGACCAGTGGGGAGGAGATAAGGGAGTGTGATCCGGACGTCAGGGAAGAGCCAAGGGTGTTGTTCCTAGATGCCTGGCACGGGAGAGCTACTAGGCGTAAGGAACAATTATGCAGTTAACAGGAGGTAATTGCACTCAGCTGGTGGTAATTAGGCTCCTCTCCAGACTATAAAAGGACTGCTTGTGCACACGCCCCTTTTGCAGAAGTCAACACAGGAACTAATGTTGGAGAACATTATGGTAAGCTTGGCAGGCTGGATTGTTGCCACGGTTTATCTGTGCTGGATTGCTGCCAAGGTTTGTCTGTGCCGGTTTGCTGCCAAGGACTTGTCTATTAATAAATTCCGTAAAGTATCTTTGGCTTGAAGTGGAATGAGGGGGGTCAGAACAGTCCCCACTTTGGATTTGGCAATGGGAATGATTTCTTAGGAATTAGGCTGCAAGTAGGCAAAACAGTGACTGACTCCAATAAAAGCAGAAAAAATTAGTAAGTTCCCAGAGAAGAGAAAATGAGATATTGAATAAGAGTTCTTTATATCAGACCATTATTCAGCATATGCAAGGGAAGTAAATAAAAATCAAATTTGTGTTCAGAATCTCAGTCAGTACCACAGTTTCTATACCAAGTGGATGTTTGTGGGCTCCCCAGTGAAAAATCTTAGCTTTCACTTACCTGGGCAACAATTTCCACACTCTTTGGCCATGGCTTTCTTAATAATGTCAAACTGTAAATCTTTATCTGTAGCAAAACAAAAGATAACACAGGAATGTTAAGAATACTTTGTAATCACTAAATGTATGCCTGAAAAATAGAGGCTATACTTTTGCATACTTTTACTACTGAGCAATGTTAACAATATACTCAGAAATTTGTACCATTGGAAATCATGTGTTTCTTTTTCTATAGTCATTTTTAATATTCCAGACTCATTGAATCTTATAAAATCAAGAGAAACTGACAGATTTTGAAAAAATAAGTCTTGGGGTAGACAAACTAATATTGTTCATATATCGTGTTAAGCCAGTGTTTTATCTATTTTTGATTGGAGTGTTGGTTTTCACTTATTATGGTGCAGCTAATTGTATCTTATTTAATTACCATTGTTAAGCAAGTTATAAAAAATAATTATCTCTTTTACAATACAAATAACTGCTCTGTAGATGATGATTCCAAACCTTGAAAATAAAAGCATTTTAAAAATGCAACTTGACGTGACCGCATCTGAGTTTAGAACCTTTTTTGGGGGGCAATAGTTAAGTGAATCACCATACTTATTAAACAAATGCTGCAGTCATTAAGCACATCCATTGCCTGCAACGAGTGTTGTTTTTGCCAGAAACCAGAAGTAAACAACGATTTACAGCAAAACAAAATGTAAATCATGGCTCACATGACTTGGGGATGCTGTAAACAGCTATAAATGCAGGCCATCCAAAATGCTCAGCATAGTAATAAGACGTGTGTGTTCAATTCCTAGTTGTACGGAAACCCTTGAGAGATCTGTGGTAACTTTGAACAGCTACTAAGCAATCTTTGTAAGTTGAGTATTACTTGTAGACAGCTCTTAAACATATATCCATACTTCATCTCTGCATAGAATCAACGTTTTATATTGACAGTACATATAGGATCTGGTCTGGTGTTTTTATTCTTGCTTCTAAAAATATCAACCAGCATTTGTTAGTACTTTATGTTACATTTCAGTACTGGTACTTTAGTATTTATTATCACATTCGTACTCACCCATTTGAACTTTAGGAATTTTGCCTTTGTCATAGAAAAAAGTAGAATCATACATTTCAGCCTAGGAGGCAAAATATATGTAAAATAATATTATCAAATGGAAATATAATTGATCAGCCAGCAGCCTTTGAAATTAATAGAAAATAAATAAGATAATATTCAAAGAGAGAAAAGTAGCAGGTAAACAAACCCACCATATTGGACTTCCCTGATAAAATAATTTTCTAATTTATCCTTATAAATCATCTTGTAGATCTTTAAAATTGGCACCTCAGCTCCAAAATTGTAGTAGAGTCATGTCCAGTTCTCACTCCCTTTATAATTTTTTACACTGGTGCATAGCACAAAACTTAAAATCATAAAGCAGAACTAGGACAGTCGTACTACCACCATTCAGTTCCATCTAGATACCATCCACAAATGCAATCAATGCCATTTCATTCACATACCCAACCCTGAAATCTACTGGAATCCCATTTCATTCAGATCCCTTTGAAGGAGCAAGGCAACCAACTTCTCAACAATCCTCCCTAAAATAAGAAGGTTGGAAACATGAAAAAAAAATTGTCCAAAACATGTTTATGCATGGCTTTGCAAGGAAGAGGTTGCCACTTTAAGCAATGCAGAACTTTAATTTTATATGCCAACATGTGTAGCCTTTGTGGAACCAATAAATTTTTGCCAGTAAAGATAGTGTTAGAAACTGATTTTATTGATCTTCATTATTATTTTTTTAAAGGTGTGACAAGATCCTTGGGCATTAAGAGAGTATAATGGTATCTATAGAAAGCATGATGTTTACCCCTTATCTAATATTGCAATAACCTTATCAATATAACTGTGGAAAGTATTTAAACTAAAATGTTATCTTTAAAAAAGTAATTAAAAACACTTTCTGAAACTAGCAGAAATGCTAGAATGAGGTAAAAGAACTGTGAGAGAGTAAACCAAAGGGAACAACAAAATAAGCACTGCCTATAATTGTTCTGTCATGTGTCTCTATGTAAAAGTGGATCACAATATACCAAATTAGAACCTGGTTGGTGGAAGCAAGTTTCTGAGACTATTGGAAGTCTTTTCTAAAACTTAACATTCGCAGCTATCAAATTCTCTTCCTCCATCATCTGGGCATCAGGAGAAAGTGAACAACGTGGGGTGGGGAGGTCTCAATGAGCTGTGCGTAGAATAGCCTTCAAGTGGCTCATCCATGACTTTGATTTTAGTATCTGTGTTAATTTGCTAATGGAGTTCTAACAGATTTTTTGCAGTAACAATTTTAGGGGGAAATAGTCTGGTGTCCATCTAACCGGTGTCCATTTCAAAAATCTAAAGCCAGCTTTGTTTTCAAAAGAAGATCAAATGTTTTCTTTCCATCCTCAAAATATGAACCTTTAAAAAAAAGGGGGGGGGGGACAGCAAAGCATTACCTCTTCCTCTTTAGAATATTCTAGTTTTCTCAATCTACAGGATCTCATATGTTTCTCCAAGGAAGATTTAGGCATTTGATGATTAGTATCATAAGGACAAGTCACTTTCTCACTCTGGAGAAAAAAAAAGAAAATAGGTTTTAGCATGAAGCACAGTGGCAAGACTTAGTAGACACGCTTGACAATAAAACATGATTTTCAATT
Organism: Thamnophis elegans; assembly: GCF_009769535.1. NCBI lineage: Eukaryota > Metazoa > Chordata > Lepidosauria > Squamata > Natricidae > Thamnophis > Thamnophis elegans. The sequence goes on from NC_045546.1 coordinate 78,977,133, forward strand.
TTTCATTTTCCCCATGCCTCATTTGATGAAATTATTAAGGTGCTAGAGTAAAACCCAGAGATTGCAAGTTCTAATCCTTCCTTAAGCACGAAAGCTTTGGACCAATCATTCTCTCGGCCCAATCTTCCTTACAAGGCTGCCTTTGTAGGCAAACAGGAGCTAACAATATTATTAGGTACAAAACCAGTGGGTGTCCTTTGGCCACTCACTCTCAGCACTAAGAAGACAATGGCAAGCCATTTCCAAAATCTTGCCAAGATATCTGTAGGGACTAGTCCAAACGAACAATGATTTGCAGGCACAATCCCCATACCCTAAAAATAAATATTAAAACTATCAGGAGAATTATTTTCCAGGAAACAAAGAAAGTAAGTTCCAGTTCTTCTAGATGAATGAAATGTTCAAGAGCGATTCCTAGCTCTCTCTCTCTTTTCCTCTCTAAGAGAACAAACACTTAGCAGATGGTTCCTCTAAGATGAACTGAACTCCTGATGAAAACCTAGGTAGTTTTCTTGGCAGCGATACACAAATGGTTTGACACTGTTAAATTCCAGGAATTTTTGTTTTAACCTGTTGGAAGAAATGTCCTTCTGGGTTCGGCTCCAAGTGGGGAAAAAGACACTGGAGACATGGAGGCTGCTTGGAAAGATGGTTTTAATGGTGGACAGGACCACGTGGCTGGAGCCCTGAACAGAAAAGGTGATCACATGCTTCTATGTTGGTGGAGAAGAGAAGGGAAAGCAAGGGAGGAAGAGCAGCTGAGTCCCTGGTTTTATGCCCTCTCTGGCCTTTGATCTTGATCTTGTATTCTGGTTGGTTGTCAGACTCCCATGGGGCCATGCAGGGTCAACTCTCTAGGCTGCGTTTTGAATCCAGGTTTGGTTGAGTTCTCAGATGCCATGTGGTGTGTTGGGTTATGCCTTAATCCCATCACTCTGGACCTGAAGGGGAGAACTCTTTATTATGTAAAGTGGACTAGCTCAGGCTTTAATGCCCATTGACAAAGTGGAGATGGGCAGAAAGCTGCAGGCAGCTATTCTGTCTTTTAAAACATGTTTCTTACTTTTTCACATCCAGAGAAATATTCTGCCTTTTCAATATTTCCTAGGATGTTTCATTTTTCTGGGAGAGGGCTGGGTGATCACTTCCTACAAACCATTGCCCCAAACTGGCTCTTTGTTGTATATATAGTAACATTAATGATTGCAAAATCACACTAGAAGCCCCAATATAACACTGCCGTATTTGAGCTGCAAAAAAACCCGAAGGATCCCTCGGTGGCAGTCGAGGAAAGCATCCAATCCTGTCTCAGGCTGGACCAGATCTGCGCAGGCAATTCTGCAAGAGGTTTTTCAAAGAGTGTTTGGTGCACTGCACGCAAGTGAATAAAAGCTCTTGCTGAAATGTCTATTCTTCCTCGTTCCCCGGGCAGAGGGGTTAACCCAGCTCCCTTGGGGACGACCCTGACCTGCCGCCGTCCGAAGAGAGCCTTACCGGGATCCCAAACCAGAGCGAAAGCGGAGGAAGGCGCTTCTCCCCCGGGCCGTCTGTCTCGGCAGCCATTTTGGAACAGGGCACTCCCGCTTCAATTTCGCCCCGATTCAAGAGGCGACGCCATCTTCACTTCTGGCAAGGTAACGTCCTGACTTTTGAACCTGGAAAAGGTATATTAGAGGTATCTAGGAGACCGTTTCATTGTCAATTAATTATTTATTTTTTTAACAAAAACACTTTTAAACCGAAGGCAGCTTTTAATAATAACTAAGAAACCTGGCCCGGTTTCAAAACATCCCGCGGTGGAGTCTCGCGATATTTCTCCGCTGCGCCCGACCGTGAGAGAAATGGAAGGTGCGTCCGCCTTAAGGGCGCCCCCTGCAGTTGGAGGACTAAATTAGTGCCAGCAGAGTCAGAATGGTCCTTGGCAAGTGAAGCATTTCCGATGCATGAAACGCCCGGTCATTTTTCTTTCTCGAGATCTAAACGGGTTTAGTTCCACTAGTTACGTAATAACAAGATTAACGCTTGTTTCCTGTTTTTTGTGGTATCTTTAACCGTCGCTCAATTTTTACCTCGAAGTAAAAATTTTCTCTATAGAGTTTTGAGGCTGAATGCAATCATTTTTTTAACTTAAGCAACGTCCATTCTTAATACTAACCCCCCCCCCCAATTTTTTTCTCTTATTGGACTATAAATGAAAGCAAATTAAGGGTCAAGAAATGTATTTTTAAAAAAGGATTAATACACATATAGCTTCTCTTTAAATCATATCTGTCTGCCTTATACAAGCCTCTTGTTTATGCCAAGTGCCTAGATTCCCCCCCCCCCCCAATATTTATAGAGGCAATGAATGTTAAACCCATCCTGTTAAAAATGCAGTATAGATGCAAATTGTATTCACTGAATTCTAGAGATGTGGGAGGGCTGAGGTGCAGGGAGAGAGAGAGAATCAAAGGGAGAGAGAGAATCAAATGTATTTTTTTAAAAAATGATTAATGCACATATAGCTTCTCTTTAAATCATATTTGTCTGCCTTATACAAGCCTCTTGTTTATGTTCAGTGTCTAGAATCCCCCCCCCCCCCAATTTATAGAGGCAATGAATGTTAAAACCCTTCCTGTTAAAAATGCAGTAATGATGCAAATTGCATTCACTGAATTCTAGAGATGTTGGGGGGGGGGCTGTGGTGCAGGGAGAGAGAGAGAATCAAAAATAGTTGCACAGCACATATTGCCACAACAAACAGAAGATGTGAATTAATATGTTGCCATACCAGTGTATAGTGTAATATTAAGAGAGCTAGTGTTTAAAAGCACCAGGCTGAAAAGAAACCAAGAGATTTGGGTTATCTACAGCCACAGTGCCAACCTATTGGGAGTGCGCCAGATGGAGAATTATATTATTTTGATTATATTTATTTTTTATTTATTTATTTATTTATTAGACTTATATACCGCTTCGTAGGGCTTTCAGCCCTCTCTAAGCAGTTTACAGATTTTTTTAGCAAATTGAGTTAGCAACTTGCCCCCACAGTCTGGGTCCTCATTTCACCCACCTCGGAAGGATGGAAGGCTGAGTCGACCTTGAGCCGGTGAGATTTGAACCGCTGAACTGCAGATAACAGTCAGCTGAAGTGGCCTGCAGTACTGCACCCTAACCACTTATAGTGTTTTTGACATGGGCAATATACTTGTACCCAATTGTCATATACTCAGGGTACTTGATAATTGGAGATGAGGAAATTGCACTTCTGCCCACAAAAAGAACACGGAGAGGGGCGATTTTATGAGTGGCTTGAAAAAAAGATATAAATAGAAAGAAAAAAGCAACAAAACATGAAATAAATATCACAGACGGCACAAGATTAAATTAGGGGGAGGGGAAATAAGAAAATATCAAAATGTATAAATATACAGGCAGAAAAATGATATGAATTGACAAATGTTAAATAGAAATTATAAGAATGTATATCTAAGAATGAATTTGAAAGGAAAAAAACTTTTTACAAAAAAAAACATGAACAATGATACGAAAAGAAAATGTCTTTAGGAAGTAATGGAAGCTCACTCCCATTGTGAGCTGTGAATAACTACTAATATGGATTACTGATATTCTGATAATGAAATCAATGTGAACTAAGCATGAACTATATATCAGGCACAAAATGAATTTGAAAAGAAAACCTAACAAGCCAAAACTGTACAAATGAGATGGAATATATGACCTTCTAATTAGCTAAATACCTTCTTAATTAGCTACAATATTTATGTGTTTTAAATGTTACATGAGAGTCTCTTGGAAGATGGAAGGATAATCTTTGAAGTCCAGCTGAATGAGTCAGGAAAAAATTCCTAAGGCAGACCTTATTAATGAAGGGATGAGGTTTTTTATTATATTTAAATGTAAGCATTAATTTCTCATGTGATTTATATTATTTAACAGCACTTGTTCGCATGCACCATCCTTTGGCTCTCTCAAAAAGAGTGTCTTTATATTTAATTTTAGCTCCATTTTAGTTCCATATTTTCATTGTGAATTTAATTGTTGCATTTATTAAGTCAGGACCATATACTTCAGTAGCATAATGCTACATCTTGTCATTTTTAGAGCACAAAGTAAATAACTCATATGCTAGATTAATTCTTTAAAATCAAAGAGTGCCTTTCTTTTCAATTTCATAGGATTATCTTTTTTTGCTCTACCTCAAGTTCCATTAAGCCAAAGAATTTCATGAGTTAAAAAATTCCACATTTTAGAAATTTAATTCAACATCACATTGAGATCCGTAAATATTTCTTCCTAAAATTGTTAACTTACATATTAATCAAATAATAAAAGTTAAAGCATTTTTTCAACCTTGGCAACTTTAAGATGTGCAGATTTTAATTCTCAGAATTCCACACGTCATAAAGTAGCTAAGATTGAAAAAAAATTAAAGCATTTTCATATTGCTAAAATCCATTTTATTTATCAAACTCTCGGCCTGTGGGCCGGATGTATCACACGCTGACCATGCGTGGCCCCATTTTAACAAAAGGGGAAAAGTCATGATACATTACGTGATGAAAACGTGATGCTGTGAGTTTGACACCCCTGATCTATTTTAACCCATTCCTTGAGGGAAATAATTGACCCAAAAGAATATTTCATTTTAAAATCATAAGTATATTTTACGTTTTTAGTAAATGAATCCATTTATTTTCCAAAATTGGATATTTCATTTCTTCCTTTCACAGATCAAATATTTAAATAAAATAAACTTTCATTTAATGTCTTAACATCTTATCAAACTGAATAGTTGAACTTTCAAGTTCAGCATCTCTTAGAGAAGCTAAAATTATAGGTATTTGGAGGCTGCCATGTATCTAGATCATACTGTTTAGTCAATATTTGTTTCAATTGTAGTAAATTGTCCAATAGATACTGAAGGCAAGTCAAACTACAGGGCGGGGCATAACCTTTTCCTAGGGGGTCACAGCAACACTTGTAATAACAACACAAATAATTCATACACCATTCGAAAGCCCATCAAAAACTGAATTGAATGAGCTATTAAATGTTAAATTTGCTTTAAGAATGGCTGGAAAATTCGATTCGGAAGAACAAAGGATCATTGACAGAATAAAATGCATTGCCTTTCGAGAGGCTCGCGATGCTGGAGCGACGTTTATCAATCGAAAATGGATTGCAAACAAATTGAAACGTCATCCGGATTGGGTTACTGATAATTGGAACAAAACAGCCCAAGAATGTTTCACAAAATTTGGAGAAGGGCGTCCTCTGCAACTGTCCCAAGAAAGCAAAGCCATCATTGCAACTGGCAGTCGCAAACAACGAAAAGGAAACCGAAAAGTGGCCCAAGAAATCCTTCAAATTCGTGGAAAACGAGTTGATCAAAGGACAATCGGCCGATATCGAGAACGAGAAGGTTTGAAGCCATTCCACGTCATTTGCAAACCATTGAAAACTCAAACACACGTTCAAGATCGGCTTTGGTTGTGTGATTGGTTGTCTGAATGGACCGAGGAAGATTTTCTTCATTTGGTGCCATCTGACGAATTCTTCGTTTATGCCATTCGAAAACCGAATTTCCAGAACGATCGAATTTGGGCTAAAGACGTCGACGACATCGCCAAACATGAACGATATCGACAAATCGTTCGCAATCCGACTTGCATCGGGATTTTCGTCATTTTCACAGCCAAGAAACTGCATTGGGTTTTGAAGGATAAAGGGGAATCCTGGGATGGCAGTTATTTCCGTGAGAAAATTTTATTGGAGAATGTCATTCCATTTCTCAGTGATCCAGACAATGTCTTGGTGGTTGGTGAGGCTGTCTTTCTTCATGACAAAGCTCCTTGCATGCGTGCAAATGCGACTCAGCAATTGTTAAAGGAAAACAATGTCGAATTTTGGGGCAATGACGTCTGGCCGGGAAATTCGCCAGATCTCAATCCGGCAGAGAACATTGGGGCCATAATTAAGGATGAAGTGGAAGCTCTGATGATTCAGGAGCAAGGTCAAAATTGATATTCGGTTGAAACTTTGAGAATGAATTTGGAAACTGTGTTGAAAAATCTGGAAAATCGAACGGAACTGTTTGAAGATTTGTTGTGTTCTTATCCACCTCGTTTGAATGCTGTTCGAAGGGCTAATGGTGGTCATACTGACTATTAAATCGTGTCAATAAACTCAGTTTTTGATGGGCTTTCGAATGGTGTATGAATTATTTGTGTTGTTATTACAAGTGTTGCTGTGACCCCCTAGGAAAAGGTTATGCCCCGCCCTGTATAAAGAGAGTCCTGATAGTCCTCATTTAGAAACAATTTGCAATTATGACAGTGATGAAAAGTAACTTTGTCACCAATCTACACATTTACAACTTTAGTATGTCTGTAAAGCAAAGGAAAGCTGAAGTAAAATCATAAACAGTTGTAGTTTCACTTACTACTTCGCTTAACCACCGAGTATTCAGTCCCAACTGTTGTCAGATATGATTTCAAAATCTTTTAAAAAAATATTTAAACATTAAAAATCAATCAATTAAAAGTATTCATTCCTTGTTTAGCTCAAGCATTCCAATAAAATATTTTTCTGCTATTCCTATATCTGAGTCTCCTTACAACATCTACTTCTCATGCGATCCAGATCAAATCATAGATGTGTAAAAATCTTTCAGAGCAGAAAATAAAAGAGACTGATTTAGTACAGCATGACCCTGGTTTTGGTTACTTTATGTAAAGAGAAAGGCATTTTTAAACTATATATAGCTAGCTTAGAGTTGCAAAGGAGTTGAAAGAATTATGCTTGGAAGGAAATGAGAGATGATAGTGAGCCAGTAGCAGCTTTATGCTGGCCAGATTCTTACAGATCAGTGAAAAATTAGAAACCTGAGAAATAAAGTTTATTGTCCATTTATTGATTTACACATCCAGGGTATAAGAGGCTTTTTTTAGGATATTATACATGAATATCCAAAATGAAATAAGTCAATGTAGCCCTGATAAAAGAAATGTCCTTCTGGGTTCGGCTCCAAGTGGGGAAAAAGACACTGGAGACATGGAGGCTGCTTGGAAAGATGGTTTATTGGCGGACAGGACCACATGGCTTGAGGTCCTGAACAGAAAAGGGGATCACATGCTTCAATGTTGGTGGAGAAGAAGAGAAGGAAGGACTGAGATGCTGAGTCCCTGATTTTATCCCCTCTCTGGCCTTTGATCTTGAGTTTGTATTCTGATTGGTTGTCAGACTCCCATGGGGCCATGCAGGGGCAACTCTCTAGGCTGCGTTTTGAATCCAGGTTTGGTTGAGTTCTCAGATGCCATGTGGTCAGTTGGGTAAAAGGCCAATATTATCATGCCTTAATCACACACCCCCTGGAGATGAAGTGGAGAAGTCTTTATTATGTAAAGGGACTATCTTGGCCTTCTTAATGGCCCCATTGACAAAGTGGGGATGGGCAGGAAGCTGGAGGCAGCTATTTTGTCTTTTAAAACATGTTTCTTTCTTTTCACATCCAGAGAAATATTCTGCCTTTTCAATATTTCCTAGGATATTTCATTTTTCTGGGAGAGGGCTGGGTGATAACTTCCTACAGCCCAATTCTGTGCCAGCTATGCTTTAACAAACAATTCCTCCAAGTAAGGTAATGCTGAGCCTTTACTAGGCTTCCAGAACTAACCCTAACCCTTTGTTTGAGGTTTGAGGTTTGAGGTTTTATTGGGATTTATATGCCGCCCTTTTCCCTGAGGGGACTCAGGGCGGCTTACAACCACAGGGGAGGGGAAGTGCAAGGTCAAAACAAACACTTTGTGAACAAAAGAAAAATAATAAAACACAACTTTCATTCAGCAATCAAACACTCGGGCGGGTAATTGGAAGCCTATCCCCAGGCCTGCTGGGAGAGCCAGATCTTGAGGGCTGCGCGGAAGGTCTGGATCGTGGTGAGGGTGCGGATCTCCATGGGGAGCTCGTTCCATAGGGTCGGGGCAGCAACAGAAAAGGCTCTCCTCCGTGTGGTCGCCAGTCGACAGTTTTCCTTTCCTCCCCTCCTCCTCCCTTCTTTCTGCTCTCTTCCCCCTTTAAATGTACACATATTGTTTGATGTTTTATTTTGCCATTTCTTTGTTATAATTGGTTCAACAATAATTGTATTAATCCAACAAACACTAACAGCGCTTCAGTAAATATTAGACTTAATATACTGGTAAATTAATATAATTTTACATTCTCAGTTTTATATATTTTAATAGCAATAGCACTTATCCTTATGTACGGCTTTACAGTACTTTACAGCGCTCTCTAATCAGCATATTGCCCCCAACAATTTGGGCCCTTATTTTACCCACTTCCGAAGGATGGAAGGCTGAGCCAGCCTTGAGCCTGGTGAGATTTGAACTGCCAAATTGCAGGCAGCCGGCAGGCAGCAGATTTAGCATGTAATGCTGCACCCTAATCACTGTGCCACCCACCAGTGGTGGGATTCAGCCAGTTTGCACCTATTCGGGAGAACCGGTTGTTAACTTTCTGAGCAGTTCAGAAAAACGGTTGTTGGAAGAAATCTCATTTTGTTTTTTTCCCACTTTACAGGGCTAATCCTGTAAGGAAGGCAGGAAGGAAACATTCTGGTGTTGTTCTAGCCTAATCTTTATTGCCCTGCTTACAGAAATCGCCTCTCCGGTTAACCCTTATTGCATTGTAACAGCTAAGGCGAAGTGCCCATCGAAGTGAGTGATGATGAGTTGGCCACACCCACCCAGTCACATGACCACCAAGCCACGCCTACCCAGCTGGTCATTAGGGCAGAGAACCGGTTGTTAAATTATTTGAATCCCACCACTGCACCACACATATTACTTATGTCCTTTTATAATTAACATATTTAGATCATTCAGTGTAAAATATGGCCATGATTTTATAGGATTATTTTGTGTTTTAATTCATATACTCTAAATTTACGTAAATAATTTTATATTTAGCATATTTTACGCTATCAGTATTCATTTTTTTAATTCCTATTTTAGCGTAATTGTTAGTAGTAGCATGCTGGCCTATGACCGAAAGCAATAAGAGAAATAAATTATGGAAGTAGTAAAGCATCTGTGAGAATAAATTGAATGCTTAGCAGGTGGTTTAATTTTCGAGCAAGGAAAGGATGTGTAAAAGAAGTGGCTTGGTTATATATAAGGAATCGATGATCAATGTATGGTAAAACAAAAATGTGAAGGGAGAATGAATGGGTGGGGAGGAAGGAGACAACTGAGAAACCTATGTATGTTGGATAAAGCTGATGGAATCCTAAAGAGAAAGAGGTGAGCTGTTTAAAAAACGAAAAGCAACATATGCTTTGATGTCCTGGAATCAAAAATAGTTTGCAAGAAAAGAATGAAAAGGTAGAATGAATGGTAGGGGTTGGCAACTTCCAAAGATCAGATACAACTTGCCATTTGTAAATCATTCAGTTCTAATGGATTAACTGGAGAGGCGGTTACCCCAAAAGAAATATATTTACCTGGCCTCTGAGAGAGAAGGGTGGGCTCCCTGTTTCCTCAGGTGGGCATTTTGGCAACAGCTTCATCAGCCAATTTGGTGCAAATAGAGCAACAAGCCCCTGGAAATAGTCGGGGGCGCAGTGGCCTCTGATGCTGACTCTGATCGAGGTTGCTGATCAGTGGTAGGATTCAGCCAGTTCACACCTATTCGGGAGAATGGGTTGTTAACTTTCTAAGCAGCTAAGGCGGAGCGCCCATCGTCGTGAGTGACATTGAGTTGGCCACACCCACCCAGTCACATGGCCATTGAGCCACGCCAACCCAGCTGGTCATTAGGGCAGAGAACCGGTTGTTAAAATTATTTCAATCCCACTACTGTTGCTCATCCTTGTGAGTGGCGTTGGTGTAAAGTAGTTTGAGCTTGATTTCTTATATCATTTTTTTTGGGGGGGAGGGGGTCACTACTCAATATTAGTCCCTGTTTTTCAGCTCAAAAGAGAACAATATGACGGATAGGTATTTGCTTTTTTTCCTGTTTCCAGAAGCCGTGCTAATAAATGTTTAACAACGGGCACTATTACCTTTAAAGCCCTACATGGCTTAGGATCTGGATATCTACGAGATTGTCTTCTGCCACATACCTCCCAGCGTCCGATAAGATCTCACAGGATGGGCCTTCTCCGGGTGCCGTCGACTAGACAATGTCGTCTGGCGGCTCTTCGGGGGAGGGCCTTCTTTGTAACTGCCCCAGCCCTATGGAACGATCTACCCCCAGAGATCCGGACCCTCCCCACTCTCTCGGCCTTCCAAAAGTCTATTAAGACCTGGCTATTCCGGCAGGCCTGGGGCTGTTGACCTCTTGAATGAGGTCCATCCCCACTAAGGTTGAGTGCATGTTGTGTCTTTTTAACTTGCTTTGTCTTTCTATTTTTAAATTTTTAGTATCCTTTTAAATGGTTTTTATGTAAGCCGCCCGGAGTCCTTCGGGATTGGGTGGCATATAAATTTATTAAACATTAACATTAAACATTAACATTCCACCATGTGCCACCAGCTGCAAAACGGTTGATCAGCACATTAGGTGTCATGACTCAGCTGTGCTCTCAAGCAATTTATGAAGTTCCTGAAAATTTAACAACTGGCTCTCATGGGCCTGCTCATGCTGGATTATTGTAATGCGCTCTACATGGGGCTGCCCTTGAAGAGTGTTCGAAGACTCCAGTTAGTCCAGAACGCAGCCGCGTGAGCGATTGTGGGTGCACCCAGGTACACTCACGTTACACCTATCCTCCGCGAGCTGCACTGGCTACCCATTAGTCTCCGAATCTGCTTCAAGGTGCTGGTCGCTACCTATAAAGCCCTACATGGCATCGGACCTGGGTACCTGAGAGACCGCCTCCTGCCGATTACCTCCCTCAGGCCAAATAGATCTCACAGGTTAGGTCTCCTCCGGATTCCATCTGCCAGCCAATGTCGGCTGGCGACTCCCCGGGGGAGAGCCTTCTGTGTTGCAGCTCCAGCCCTCTGGAATGATCTCCCTGTCGAGATCCGGACCCTTACGACACTCCCGGCCTTCCGCGAAGCCACCAAGTCCTGGCTGCTCCAGCTGGCCGGGGGGCCTGTGAAACATCCAGCTCCAGGGAAATTGTGAATGTTGGCTTTTGTTTTTAAATATGTTGTCTTTGTCTAGTTTTCCCCTCTCCCTTGTCTATTGTGAGCTGCCCGGAGTCCTCCGGGAGTGGGCGGCATACAAGACAAATAAATAATAATAATAATGCCACTGCTTCGGGTCTAGTCTAGTATTTCATCTCATGGGCAATAATTCTAATCCTAATCCTATTCTTATCCCAAGGATGATCATCCCAAATTCTTTGTATTATTCGTCTCAACATCATCATTTCAGTCCATGATGAAATCCTTTCACCCCCTGAGCTATTTATTCAAGGGCAACTCTAGCATCTCAGCCTAAAGCTTGTCTTTCACGTCTTTCATGTAGAATTGCCTTTAAAAAGCAAAGTTTGGCATTTCCAAATGAAATCTTTAAGCCAGTTCAGAAATGGTTCTGAATCTATATTTACGGTGTTTTATACAGCACCAGCTGAGCCAATTTTTAGCTGGCTTGGCTGAGGCTCATTTCAGACTGCAGTAAAACTGGGGTTTCTTTTTTAGTTGAAATGATACAGCTCTGCAGAGCTTCTGGGTTTTTTTTTTTTTTGTCTTGGGAAATCTTTCCTCAGCGCAGTTCTCTTTGAACTGTTCTGTAGAGGTTTAGCTGGCATAGCATTATTCTATCCTGTCAACGAAAGTGAAAATAATCATGACTGGCTTTCAGCTAGTTTGAAAGATGAGTATACGTGGAAATTCCCCTCAATTGGCACAAAATGCTGTAATGTAGGGCAATTGCCTTTTCTGAGAAAGTTTCTTCAATATTGTGCACCTTACAAAAACACCGGTTTCTCTTTTATTTCTACCAACAAAGCAACGTTTCAAATGCTAAATAGATTTAGAATCAACATTTTATAACTGTTCTACCTTAATCCTTCACAATTGTATGAGTTAGGTCCTTGCTTTCTATTTAATTTCCAGTGGAATTGTAATTTGTTTCCAAATTCAGTGGAATTGATTTCAATTGGTGAAGATACAGATAGCTCTTATTGCAGAATACTGTATCATATCTGTGAATGTTTGGGTGGTAATAATGAAATACGTAACTGATAAACTGAAAAGCAGTGGCACATCGAAAAAATATGTAAATAGAAGAGAACAGGTGTGAATTCTAAATCCTATATAAGGAAATCTGCAGATCTACAATATAGACTGCACAAACATTAAAAGTCTGCTGAGAATCATTTATTCAAACCCACAAAATACTATTTACATGTTCAAATTAATGTTATGCTTTTCATTACCTGAAAACTGGAAACAATTTGTAGTAAGAATAAAGCTAGCTTTCTGCCTGGAAAGAAATTGTTATTCTTTTTTCAGAATTAATTACTCATGAGGATAATTAATTTCTGTTCTTGTTTAATTGTTTTACAGTAGCCACTGAAAAATATATTAAAGATTCTTTGCTACTTCAGAATAATATTTATGCTCTTGTAATTTCCCAAATGGAGATGCAGCAGATGTAGGCAAAGCAATTGACAAATGAACAGAATTGGCCACATCTGGAAATGTTACCCCCCACATCTCTCAAGGGATTTGTTTTCTGAAAGCAAAACAGTAATCTGCATTGGAGTTCCTCCTAGTAGCACTCCAAGTGCAGATAAGTTCCAGACATTTAAGAGATTGAATTAAAAAGGAGTTCATAGAGAAACCTGAAATTTGATCCACTTGAAAGAGTTATCAAGATCCTCATTGAGCTATAAGAGTTTAGCAGAATACAGTAATACGTAACGAGACAATAGGTTGCCTAATAGTTGATTAATAGAACATTTTGAAAAATCTCTTCGAAGAGAAAACTAAACATTGAAAAAATACACCATTGAGTCCAAACATTTGATAGAAAAGAATCAACAGCTATGACTTGAATCTTAAGAAAAATGCTAGTTATTATGTCATTATTGTTTCCCCAAAACCTGCTTTTGAAGATTGTGGCTTCTTGGAACGAATAAAATTTGTTTGATTTTCCTCCAAATAAAGATTGCCATGCTATTGTTTAGACATAATAAATTATTCCTAACTCCAGTGATTCAGAGAGATCATCTTCTTTACTGGTCATGAATGGGTAAAGTTGAGAAAAAATGAAATAATTTAGCAATAGCAATAGCAGTTAGACTTATATATCGCTTCATAGGGCTTTCAGCCCTCTCTAAGCGGTTTACAGAGTCAGCATATTGCCCCCAACAACAATCCGGGTCCTCATTTCACCCACCTCGGAAGGATGGAAGGCTGAGTCAATCTTGAGCCGGTGAGATTAGAACCGCTGAACTGCAGATAACAGTCAGCTGAAGTGGCCTGCAGTACTGCACTCTAACCACTGCGCCACCTCGGCTCTAATTTGTATAATGTAGCCTTCTAGGTCCTGTAAATGAAGTTATATTAAGTCATAGTCTCAATTGTTCCTCTCACCTTTGGGTTTTAAATAAATCTCATATAGTTAAGCAAAGTCAAGCTTTATTTTAACAAACCCTGAAACACAGGAAATCTGATTGGCAAAGCACTACATGCACCTCTCTCAGGAGACTATAAGATCGTTCTTCAATTAGTAGTCTCAGAAGGACAGTTCCCAAGAAATAGTAATGAGAAAAGTAACTCTTGACCCCAGTTTGATGTGGTAACAAAATGTTTAACTTTTACATACAGAAATAACAAAAAACTAAAGTTTCCAATACAGTCAAAATAAGTTAGAAATTTGTTGTGACTCAGCAGAAGTTTGCTGTGAGTTGAGTCGGGATGCAGGAATAACAATGCAGCTGGGGCTCATTAGTGTCGTCTTCTGGAGATAAAAGGACGGATGGTGCCACGCCCCTGGTTGCAGAAGTCAATGTTCGTCGTTCGTTTATGGAGAATTCAGTTCCGATCCTGTTTGAGTTTGTGAGACACTTGGAGAAGTGAATTTGCTTCTTGAAAACTTGGTGCTGTGAGAGCTTTGTTTTTGCATTCTGTTATCTTCTTGCCAGAGACTTTATTTATGTTTATTTTGGGCTCGCAGCCAGCGTGAGCCGAGGCTGATAAAGTTCTTTCCTTTTAAGTCTGTCTGCCTGTCGTCTTTGAACGAGCGAAGAAGGGAGGAGGGACAGAACAGAAATTGAACATCAACACCCCTGGATTCCGAAGTGAAGTCCTCTACTGTTCCTTAATTTTGTCCTGGATTTTCTGGGATAATTCCAGACATTTATCATAGTTTTTTGGGTGGGATGAAACTCCCAATTTCTTATTCTGTGTTCCTGGAATTCCACTTTCTTTTAAGGACCCACATTTTCTTTGCAGGAAAGTGGGAAGGATTGAAGAAGCCAGATTTGGGGCAAGGGCTGGATGAGTGCATATTAAAGATCATATGTGAGAGATATTGATTCACATGCAATTCACAAATTGCAGCCTGCAATTTGAAAGCCTGTCAGAACCGCAGAAGTGTACGTGGGTGTGAAAGCACGCATACTCATGCGCTCCAAAGCCAAATCAAAGACGTATTTCAACATAGGAGACTTTGTGAGGCTGTGAATAGTTACAATGATCATGCAATTCTCTTTCAAGGAACAAAGTAGTTTGCACAATCAATGGAATGTTGTTGTTGTGGTTGACCTTAACATTTCTCCTATTGGGTTGTAGTTTAGAGTTTAGAGTTTTATTAGAATTTGTAGGCCACCCTTTTCCCTGAGGGGACTCAGGGCGGCTCACATAAAACCGGGAAAGGGGAATACAGACATCAAGATAGAATAGTTCCACTGGTTTTGTACTGCATTTACTAAGTTCACACAGCAAAAGTTTTTAATGCACGATGTGATGAGAGAGTCTGATGCTGATTAGAGCTGATATGGAGTGATGGTCCCAAGGTCACCCGGCTTGATTTTGTGCCTAAGAGAAGAGTAAAACCTAGGTCTCTCCACTTGTACACCAGCACAAGCCACTACACCATGCTGGCTCTCTCACAACCTGTGGAATGCCTAGTATTTACTCCTAGGAGAACTTTGCATGGGTTGAAAAAAGCGTGACCCGACAAATGCGCGCCTGACAAAAGCGCGCCGACAAAACTGCGGCACTAAAACCACAACGTCATCAACGTGATGTCATCAACGTGCTGACAACAGCGCGCTGACAGAAACGCGATTTAAGTTAAGGTAAGGATTAGGTTTAGGGTTAGGTTTAGGGTTAGGTTTAGGTTTAGGTTTACAGCGCGCTTCTGTCGGCGCGCTGTTGTCGGCGCACTTCAGCGCTTATTCGTTGGTGCGGTTTAGAACTCGCGGTTTTGTCACCGCGGGCGCGCTTTTGTCGTTCGCCCTTTTGTCGGTGAACCGAAAAAAGGATTATTAGCACAGCAAAAGAGCTTTGTGCATTGTGCTGATTTTTTAAGGGAACGTGCAGTTATTAAATTACATAAAATTTATATTCTGACCCTAATAAAATATATGGGTCCTTTTTTAAAAGCTGCCTCTTCACTTGGAAGGATCCCCCTTCCCCAGTCCTCCCCACAGGCCTGTTATAGGAAGAAGCAAATACAGTTTGTAGTCAGCTGGGTGTTCATGAAATAAACATATTCTGCAGTAATTATTTTAATTAATGTTAGAAATTGTCTTATTGCTGAGCCTTTTTGAGGGATCAGATATCCTTGAAATTCTATAGTAGTGTTGGAAGTTCAATCTGGTCCATATCTTATTCCAAGCCAGGAGAAAAATGCAGGGAATAATAAGTTTGAGACAGGCTGCAGTTGGAAAGGCTTTCTGTTTCTGCTTCTTGGCCCAGTAACAACAGTGACAAGAGCATGGGTTCCTGTGGGAAGCTGGCAAATTAGGGTTGAGAGTTAGTGAGTTTTTATATGTTTTTGAGTCCTTCGTTATGGTGTGTTGCTATCTATATTAAAATGTGTTCTGTGTTCTTTAGACTGGATGTAGTATTTTAATTGTCGTTGGTAAGATTTTCTATTGTGGCAGGAGTATTGTTGGACAAGAGTTTGCCAATTTCCATTAATTTTCTTCTCTTCCTCAGTTACAGCTCCAATATATCCTGTGCAGTGGTGGGTTTCAAAAATTGTTCGAACCTACTCTGTGGGTGTGGCCTCCTTTGTGGGAGTGGCTTGTCACCCATGTGACTGGATGGGAGTGGCTTGCTGCCCATGTGATCGGATATGAAGTTATGAATTAGTACTTAGGTTGGTCCAAGTACCTATTCAGAAACTCTGGCATTGAAGCATGCAAGTCTTAAAGCTGTCAAGTTACAAGATCCTTGCACCCCTAACCCTTTAGCAGTGGTGGGTTTCAAAAAAATTTGGAACCTCTTCTGTAGGTGTGGCCTGCTTTCCGGGTCCACTGGTGGAACCTCTTCTAACCGGTCCGGTAGATTTGACGAACCGGTTCTACCGAATAGGTGCAAACTGGTAGGAACCCACCTCTGATCCTGTGGTATGTTTTTCTGAACAGTGCTTCTCAAGAACAGATGTAAGCAAAAATACAAGGTTGAAAGAAAGGAGGCAGAAAAATAATAATTATTTTACTAATTTAACATCATTAAAATATTCTGTATATACCTAAATCCTATTTGGAACTCAGCGGGAGTTACTTGAGTAAATAAATTAAGAATTGCACTGTGAAAGTAGTCTATTACTTGAATATTTTATTAAATTATATATCTGATTTTTGAGAGGCATTTTGATGTAGGGGTTAAGGCATCTGCTAAAATCTGGAGACTGGGAGTATCACCTTAGACACAAAATCAGCTGAGTGACTTATATTAGTCAATCTCTCTGGGCCCTAAGAAGGAAGCAATGTCAAATCACTTCTGAAAAATATTCCAAAGAAAACTGCAGGGATTTGTCCAGGTAGCTGTGAGAACTGGACATAATTGAATAGAAGAGAGAGAAAAAAAGTCAATACTGTACATGTAGTGGCCGACTTCAAAAAATGACACTTTTTACTTTAAAATCTTAAACGTGATTAGAATGTGTGGGGCCTTTGAGATTAGGAAAACACGCAAATAACTAGAAAAGGTAAACATGGAATTGTCATGTTGACAGAAATAATTATGTTAGTTAAAGATATTTTGGGTTTCACCACATGAAAATAAAAGTGGGTTACAAATCTAATAGCATACTTGTAATTTTTAAATAATATATAGTAACTAGAACATACTATCTGAATAGCCTGTATATATAATTTAAAAAATGAAGGCAGAAACAGTTCCACAGCCCTGTTTGCATGCTATCAGATTTAGCTAGAATGAACTGCTTTCTAGCAGAATTATTTGAACAGCTATTTGTTTGCTAACAGATTTTCAGAAAATTTGCATCATTAACATCAAGATTTATTGAAATATATTCCATCAAATAGATTTTGAAATGCACTATTAAATAAGACATTTAATTATGGGAATCTCATTTAATGTATTAGGTTAGGCGTTCATTTAATTGTTAAACATATGTCTCCCTTGAAGGCATTTATAGAATTATATTGATCAAACAACTCTCCCATTCAGTTGGTAGATGTGGTTTGATTTACCGTATTTTTCAGTGTATAAGACACACTCCCCGCACAAAAAAGTGGGTGGAAATGTTTGTGCGTTTATACAGTGAATATTGCCAAAGCTCCGCCCACCCTCACGCCCCTACCCTTTGGCCTCTGCCTCCCAGCAATTTGCCTCCTTGCAGCAAACAGCCTGATTTACCACGAGCAGCTGATTTGCAGCTGGATCTGCCTCCTGGAATACCGCCTATCAGCTGTTCCAGGCTGCGGGGATTGCCACTGCCCACCGCCGCTGCCGCCTCCATGTGCCCCATTTTTGGCCGATGGGCATTCCATTTTCGGGCCTCCATGTGCCCCATTTTCAGCCTTCATGTGCCCCATTTTCAGCCTCCACGCACCCCATTTTTGGCCCATTCCAGGTGGCGGGGATCACCACTGCTGCGTATCCCTGCTTCCTCAAACAGGTTGAAAATGGGATGCGCTGAGGCCAAAAACGGGATGCGCGAAGACCGAAAACGGGGCGCACAGAGGCAGCAATAGGGGGCGGTGATCCCCGCAGATGGAACAGTTGATTGGCAATATTCTGGGAAGCAGATCCAACCGCCAATCAGCTGCTTGTGCTAAATCAGGCTGTGCTGAAGCTGACAGAGGCTGTTTGCTACAAGGAGGCAAATTACTGGGAGGCAGAGGCAGATTTTTTTTTCTTGTTTTCCTCCCCAAAAGCTAGGTACGTCTTATAGTCCGGAGCATCTTATAGTCTGAAAAATACGGTACTTAAAGAAAAAATAGAAACAAAAATTTTATCAAAAAACTGTAGCTAGATAGTACTCCTTTGTGTGCCTTCAAGTCACTTACAACTCCTGGTAAAAAGTCCAGGCAAACCTTCTACATTCACGGATCACAAAATAAACGTTTGGGAAATGTGATCATCCAATATTCCAATACAATTCCCCATACATTATTAACTTTGTTAGCGTCTGTTCTGAATTCATGTTGTTTGGCAAGATGATTATTATATCTGCATTTATCTATAATTTCCGATAGTCTCCCTGTTTAAAGGCCTTTTCATTAAAATCAGCACCAAAATATTAAAAATTAAGTATTTTATGTACCCCTTGCCAATTTTTAGAACAAATGTACTGGTCCAGTGTTGCAAATGTGTATTTAGAATCAGTAAATGCATTTAAGGCTTAGGTCATTATTATAAGTTTTCTGAACGCTAATATTCACATGGCTATCTGTATTATCCTACACCTTTCAATGAAACCTCTTTTGGGCCTCTGATTTGGCCTTATTTTTTGAATCAATTTACTGCCTCAGGCATTTTACACAATCCAATTATAGAACAAAAATAACAGTGCTGCAAATATTAATTAATGCAATTTATGTATTGTTATACTGATGGTTCCATGCAGAATTAATCTTCCAAAGGTCCCCTGGAAAACTCATGTTTTCACAAGCTTCTGATGAAAGAAATGTCCTTCTGGGTTCGGCTCCAAGTGTGGAAAAGGACACTGGAGACATGGAGGCTGCTTGGAAAGATGGTTTATTGGTGGACAGGACCACATGGCTTGAGCCCTGAACAGAAAAGGGGATCACATGCTTCAATGTTGGTGGAGAAGAAGTGAAGGGCTGAGGGAGGGGCTTGCTAGGCTTTTTATAACCTGTTCAGTCCCAACTCTCTGTTTCCTGTTCCTGTATAAGAAATGTATTCTGATTGGTTGTCAGACTCCCATGGGGCCATGCAGCGGCAACTCTCTAGGCTGTGTTTTGAATCCAGGTTTGGTTGCGTTCTCAGATGCCATGTGGTCAGTTGGGTAAAGTTCCTTAATCCCATCCCCCTGCAGCTGAAGTCTTTATTATGTAAAGTAGACTAGCTTGGCCTTCTTAATGGCCCATTGACAAAGTGGGGATGGGCAGGAAGCTACAGGCAGCTATTCTGTCTTTTAAAACATGTTTCTTTCTTTTCACATCCAGAGAAATATTCTGCCTTTCCAATATTTCCTAGGATATTTTACTTTTCTGGGAGAGGGCCGGGGGATAACTTCCTACACTTCTGGAAGTCCACGAGAATAGGAGCCACCCTCCCAAATATGGCAGACTCTTCTGAAGTTGGAGTCTACAGAGAACATTCACCATTCAGACCTTAAGATTCTCAAGAAACAGCTAACTGTTGGGAAGCAGAGATAGGACAGGACTCAGATAGTGACCAGGGTCTGGCTGGCTAACGAGCAGGGAGCATGGGGAGACAGCCTGTTGAGTTATCAAGCTGAACAGGAAAAGACAAAAGGCTTAGGAAGCAAGTGGACCCAGCCTCCTAAATTGAGAAGGCTGCTATTGACCTCCTAGTAGACCAGTTTGGGAATTGTTGGCCTGACGTGTTGAATCTTCACCCAAGTACTGATTTTCCCCCACATTCCCTTTGAAATCAGTTGTGATTATATTCCATCAAATATTTTGGTTTGGTTTGGTTTCAAGGCGATACTGATTTCAAGGGGATACTGATTAAATGCCAATAGGCCCAGGGTACCTGTGAGACCACCTACTGCCACCGGTAGCCTCCCACCGTCCAGTGCGATCCCACAGAGTTGGCCTCCTCAGGGTGCCGTCGGCCAGACAGTGTCGGCTAGCGACCCCCCCAGGGGGAGACCCTTATCTGTGGGAGCACCTTCCCTCTGGAATGAGCTGCCCCCGGAGCTTCGTATAATCCCCGACCTCCGGTCCTTCCGACGCGCCCAAAAAAGTTGGCTTTTCCAGCAAGCCAGCCTGGCCTGAACAAAACAAAATAAATTATTGATCACTGTTAATTTTAATTCGAATTTTTTTTTAAAAAAATGTCATTGTCAATTTTAATTGGGTTTGGGATATTCTATTTAATTTTTTTTTAACTTTTGTATTATGTGTTTCTTTTAAGGTTGTATGCTGCCCTGAGTCCTTGGGAGAAGGGCGGCATATAAATCTAATAAACCTAAACCAATAATTGTCCAATATCAGTTCAGCAACTTTTTGAATATTAATCATTAAAATGCAGCATTGCTTTGCGCGTATTAGTGGGAATTGCTTTCTGTCATTCCCGAGCAGCAGAGAAAATAAGCTTCTATGCCAGTTTGCGGGGAAAAACCTACCTACTGGATTACTGACAGACACTGTACTAAAGATAGATCATTCAAATTCAGCATGAGTAGAACAGATTACTGGAATTTAAGACGATAATCCTATTAAATAGCTGTGCTTGAAACAACTATCTTGCAACAAAGCCATTTGTTCCCTCTTAAGTTTTTAATCAGACGGTTTGTCTTTCAGAAAAGTTCCACATGCTTCTAGCTTCTTTATTGTTTTAATTTAAAAAACGCTACAAGGCACATGAACTCTGTTCTAGCTTCTTTATCAGGCTTAATGAAGAATTAACCTTTCCACAATAAAAGCCATGATTTAAAGCCTTTATTACTTCAGATGTGACTACATTATATGTTACTTTCTGGGAAGAGTGATTACAATTAGCAGGTGGATTTTTCCACTCCTTAAACTTCTTAGCCACCTATTTTAAACATTTGGAGTTGTATCCATAAACGTGCAGGCATTCGTATGCCGTCCCAGTTTAGCCATTCTCTCTGCACATTCCATGGAATCCTTTCAAAATTTTTTTAATTAACCCTTTTAACCCTATTTTAAATCTTTTGC
Source organism: Thamnophis elegans (assembly GCF_009769535.1). NCBI lineage: Eukaryota > Metazoa > Chordata > Lepidosauria > Squamata > Natricidae > Thamnophis > Thamnophis elegans. The sequence goes on from NC_045546.1 coordinate 78,998,416, forward strand.
TGCTTGTTTTTAATCACATTTGCTGTCCCGAGTGCGAGGCTAACAGATTAGCGATATAAAATGTGTTGGCAAATTTCTGCAGTGCGAAGAATGTATGGAGAAGCTTGAGAATTGAAAGTATTGAGAAGTCTTATGGCTGGCCTCTCGGTTACCTTTTTTTTTTTTGTCTGATATACAGCCAGGGCCGGATTTTCCTATAGGCTAACTAGGCTTCAGCCTAGGGCCTCAAGATCAAGAGGGGCCTACATTCAAATTGTTAGCAAAATTAAAATTACACTATTCTAAAAACAGTGAACACTAAAACACTGAACCGAAAATAAGGAGAAATTCTACACATATGACTAATAAACAAACATAAAAATGTATTGGTTAAGATCGTTCCAGTGCCGTGGCAGTTGGGGAGCCCGCACACGTTCCCGGCACCAGCGGTCGGGCGAGAGGTGCGGCGCTCCCAGTAGCCGCCCCATCGACGCGGAGCCCACCAGCGACAGGCAGGTGAGGGCGAGGGGACCGAGCCGGGCAGCTGAGCGCAGCAGGGGAGGCGGCTGGCCTCGCTGCCTTTGCCGCAGAGCAGAGCCGCCCTCCGTCGGGAGGCCAGCTATATATATGATATATATTGATATATATCACAGTAATGATGTATTTTATTGTCTCTCACGTAATTTACAAACTTAAAAATGGGAGGTGAAAGGGCCTCATAAGTGGAATAGCCTAGGGCCTCTTTTCATCTAAATCCGGCCCTGCATACAGCCTCTCCGTACTAACCTGGATTATAGCTGCACGTAAATCGGTTTGCAAAAATGTGCCTGATGTCAACATGCTAAACTCGAGTTTTATCTTCTGCTGATCCGATTAGGAGTCGTGATTGCAGGAGTTTTCCGAATGTGTCAGTCTCTGCCCTCTCCTGCCCTCTTCCTCGTTGTGCAATAGGATTCCTATTGCAATGTTGTACAATAGGATTGATCGGTGGCTGTATTGGTAATTGCTGCCTCTTTTTTATCGACCTTAAATGGATAAAGGAGGTTACAAAACAATGCAAAATTATTTGAAGGTGTTGGAAGAAATGTCCTTCTGGGTTGAGCTCCAAGTGGGGGAAAAGACACTGGAGACATGGAGGCTGCTTGGAAAGATGGTTTATTGGTGGACAGGATCACATGGCTTGAGCCCTGAACAGAAAAGGGGATCACCTGCTTCAGTGTTGGTGGAGAAGAAGAGAAGGGCTGAGGGAGGGGCTTGCTAGGATTATAACCTGCTCAGTCCCACCTCTCTGTTTCCTGTTCCCGTGTAAGAAATGTATTCTGATTGGTTGTCAGACTCCCATGGTGCCATGCAGGGGGCTACTCTCTAGGCTGTGATGAGTTCTCAGATGCCTTGTGGTCAGTTGAGTATATCCCTTCCCCCTACAGCTGCAGTGAGGAGAAGTCTTTATTATGTAAAGTGGGCTAGCCTGGCCATCTTAATGGCCCATTAGCTGGGGATGGGCAGAAAGCTATAGCCAACTATTCTGTCTTTTAAAACATGTTTCTTTTCACATCCAGAGAAATATTCTGCCTTTTCAATATTTCCTAGAATATTTCATTTTTCTGGGAGAGGGCTGGGTGATAACTTCCCACCAAGGGAAATGGCGATGTGGAAAAACTGTTCTCAGGATGCCTAAACTTTATGCAACTGGAAATCAGATCGTTTTAAAGTGTATTGTTGTTATTTACTATAGATAGCGTCTGTCGAGTTTCTGCCAATTCTCCATCCCAAGCGAATAGGGATGGGAACCAGCAAGCAAATAATTATTGTTGCTGCTGTTTGCCAGCAAATCACTTGCTTGGGTGATTGGGTTTTTTTTTAACCTCTTCTCAGAAAAACCCCCGACTCTGGAGTTTCCCCTGTTGGAAAAACTCTTGGCAGGCACCTCGTGACATTTTACTAATATTGCCGAAAGCGTCAGCAGATAGGAAGCAGATGTAGCAGCGTAGTGCTTTAAATGCTATCCGATGACTCGGACGAGAATCGTCTTCTTCTTTCTCAAACCCTGGAAAGTTTTTGACGGAATCTTAAATGTGCCTTTGCTTCCAGTTCCAATAGATGTGAGAAGAAATTCCCATCCCCGCTTTTTTAAAAAACTTTTAGACTTTTAACTGCGGGGGTCAGGAAAAGACTTGCTTTTAAAGGCCTTTCGCAGGAGGTGAAGACATTTCCGCGATCTATTATAGGGGGAGGACGGGTAGATTTGATCAGAACTTCAAGAGTCCAGTTTAAATGCACGGGAGAAGTTTTCGGGAAGTCCGAAATCAACAGGACCGAACCCTCCCCCCCTACCGTCCTGTGCTGGGATGATACCCGTGGTGGATTCTCTTCTCCCTTAAAATGCGTTTTCTATTCTGTGTACGGCGTACATGGAAGGACCTTCCCCACCACAGGTCTAATCCAGAGGTAGTCAACCTTTTTACACCTAGGCAAGGCGTTTCATTTTCCATTTGACTATCACAGGTCCTTTGGGCAATCCTAGGGAAATTGTCTTGAATGTTATCATTCCAACATCATTAAACAGATATGGGGACAATATATCTATATCTCTCTATCATCTATCTATCTAATCTATATCTATCTATCTATCTATCTATCTATCTATCTATCTATCTATCTATCTATCTATCTATCTAATCTATATCAGCTATATCTATATCTCTCTATCTCTATCTATCTCTCTATCATCTCTCTATCTATCTTATCTATCTATCTTATCTATATATCTATATCAGCTATATCTCTCTCTATATCTATCTATCTATCTATCTATCTCTATCTATCTATCATCTATCTATCTATCTATCTATCTCTATCTCTATCTAATCTATATATCTCTATCTATATCAGCTATATCTCTATCTCTCTATCTCTATCTCTCTATCATCTATCTATCTATCTATCTATCTATCTATCTATCTATATCTAATCTATATCTATATCAGCTATATCTATATCTATCTATCTATCTATCTCTAATCTATATCTATATATCTATATCTATATCAGCTGTATATCTATCATCTATCTATCTATCTATCTATCTATCTATCTATCTATCTATCTATCTATCTATCTATCTATCATCTATCTATCTACCTACCTACCTACCTACCTACCTACCTACCTACCTACCTACCTACCTACCTATCTATATCTTTTCCATTGCCTTTCCCATCCTGAAACCACTTTTTCTCCAAATTCTGTTCTGACAATAGCTTCTTGTTCACCGTAACAATGCCGAAGAAGAATAATCTGATAATTACAGTATTAACCTTAATATGTTCTACACTGTGGCACAATCTAGAGCAGGGGTATACCCACCGCCCACTTTTGCATCTCTGTTAGTAGTAACATTTTCTAACCGCCCACCGGTTCCACAGTAAATGGTGATTGATAAAGTAGGGAAGTAACTTTACTTTATAAAATTCATAAAGCAGAATTACAGCAAACCCCTACCGCCCACCACGAAAGCGGGTAGGGACCAGGTTGACCATCACTGGTTTAATCTTCTACCATGCTGTGAATTTACCACTGATCTGCCCACCCCGCCTTCTTTACGCACTAGTGCCCCCCCCCCACCCTCCCCGAGATAAGCGTGGCTTTGCTGTGAATGGTCGGGGCTATTCAGCTAAGGTGGGAGGATGACTGGACGTTGCCACCCGAGCCTCATCCTTTCCTGCCGGACCTTCCCTCTGGATCTCCGCGTTGATCCATCCCGATGGATGCAACTGGGCGGGAGGCGCGGGATTAACCCGGCCGCCCTTCGGCTTCGGGAGATCAGCGCCGCAAGGAGGCAAGAGCTCCGGACCTTCGCGCTCCCCTCGGGCGGGAAGCGACGATGGTGCTTCTGTCCGGGGGTCGGAAAGAGGGCCGAGAAAGCCGGAGCCCCGCCGCGGAGAGGCAGCTCCAAGTTGGGTCGCTCGGAGGAGCCCCGGGAGACGAGAAGGCGGAGGGGGGAGAGAGTCCCGGGGGGAGCGGAGGGATTGAGCCAAGCAGCCCCGCCGAGCGAGCGAGCGGAGAGGGCGAGGGGGAGGAGGAGGAGGAGGAGTGGGACGATAAGGACGAGGAGTACGAAGACTTCTCGGATCTCCCGGACACGCGGAGCATCGCTTCAGACGACTCCTTTCTACCCGCCCCGAGAGGAGGACGACGGCGAGGAGGAGGAGGAGGAGGAGGACGGCGAATCGGAACTTCCCGACGGCCAGCAGCCGCTCAGCCTCTTCCGCGCTTGCCTGCACCAACAACGCCGCCGTCGTGCGGGCGCTCATTCCGGCAGGGGCTCCGGGACGAGGACGTGAAGGAGACGGACCGTACAAGCGGGTGAGGGCGCAGCGCTTAGCACTGCCGGGCCTGGGGAGGAGAAGGGAAACGGTGGCTCCGGGGAGCAATTCCACTCCCATCCATTTCACACACACACACCCCTCGTTGCCCTACAATCTTATTGCAATGTGCTCCTTTCCCCGTAAGCCACGAGCGTGTCAGCCTGTCCTTTGGAGCGACCAGAGAAGAAGGAGTGATTGCTTTCTTCCGCCCTCCTCCTCCTCCTCCTCTCCTCCTCCTCCTCCTCCTCTTCCCTCTTTCCTTCCTCTTCCCTCTTCCCTCTTCTCCGTCCCCCGTTCTTTTTTTTTTGCTTCGGGAATATTGTGGCCGCAATTAAAAAAAACATCCCGCACTAACAACTTTTTTCCCCTACAAATCTTTTAACTCTCCATTCCTCCTTGTAGTATATAAGTAGCCCTTGACTTATTAGTTTAGCGAGCATTCAAAGTTGCAGGTACTGAAAGAAAGAAAAACTTAGGACCATTTTCACACTTAAATGACTTGTTGCAGCGTCCCTGGGTTCACAGGATCAAAATTTTGAAGAAAGTAGAGAGGGGGAGAGGGTGGAAAGAAAGAGGTAAGGAGAGGAGGATGGAAAGGAGGAGGAGAGGGTAGGGAGGGGAGAGGAAGAGCGGGAGGAGGAGAAAGTACGGGGAAGAAGGAAGGGAAAAGAGAGGAGAAGGAAGGAAGGAGAGAAGGGAGAGAGGGTGAAAAGAAAGAGTAAGGAGAGGAGGATGGAAAGGAGAGAAAGAGGAGGATAGAGGGTAGAAGGGGAAGAGGAAGAGCGGAGTAGTAGAAAGGTACGGGAAGAAGGAAGGGGAAGGAGAGGAGGAAGGAGGAAGTAGAGAAGGGAGGGAGGGAGAAAGGAAAGGAAAGGAAGAGGGAAGGGAGAGAAAAGGAAGGAGAGAGGGTAGAAGGGAAGAGGAAGATCAGAGCAAAGGAGAGGTAAGGGAAGAAGGAAGGGGAAGAGAGGAGGAAGGAATAAAGTAGAGAAGGGAGAGAGGGCGGAAAGAAAGAGGTAAGGAGAGGAGGATGGAAAGAGGAGGAGAGAGGGGTAGGAAGGGGAAGAGAAGAGCGGGAGTAGGAGAAAGAGGTACGGGAAGAAGGAAGGGAGGAGAGAGGAAGGAGGAAAGTAGAGAAGGGAGGGAGGGAGAAAGGGAGAGGGAAGAAAAAGGAGGAGGGAAGGGAGAGAAAAGAGGAGGAAAGGGCAGGAAGGGAAGAGGAAGAGCAGGAGCAAAGGAAGAGGTAAGGGAAGAAGGAAGGGGAAGGAGAGACGAAGGAAGAAAATAGAGAAGGAGAGAGGGTGAAAAGAAAGAGGGTAAGGAGAGGAGGGATGAAAGGAGGAGGAGAGAGGGTAGAAGGGGAAGAGGAAGAGCGTGAGTAGAGAAAGGTACAGGAAGAAGGGAAGGGAAAAGAGAGGAGGAAGGGAAGAAAGTAGAGAAGGGAGGGAGGGAGGGAGAAAAGAAAGGGAAAATAAGGTGGTGTTATAACAAGAGGAAGGGATGGTAACAAAGCAACCCAAACAGTATATTATAACCTATCAAATAAATAATTAAATGTATCAGAATGATAAATGTATGTAACCAAATGACTGCGTAGGTTGATATGGCTTTTTTTGTCTGTGTGTGTGTGTTGTTGTTGGTTTTTATTCTTTTTATTTTATTATTGTGTGTATGTGTGGTTTATGTAATAAAAATAAAAAAATTAAATTAAAAAAAAAATTTGGACACTTGTTAACTGGTTCCTATTTATGACCATTGCAGTGTCTTGGAGTCCTGTGGTCATATTTTTCCCATCTGACAAGCAGAGTCAATGGGGAAGCCAGATTCACTTAACAATGGTGTTAATTAACTTGACTGCAATGGTTCGTTTCGCAACAGGTGAGAAAGGTCATACAATGGGGCAAAACTATAGCAATAGCAATAGCATTAGACTTATATCCCGCTTCATAGGGCTTCAGCCCTCTCTAAGCGGTTTACAGAGTCAGCATATCGCCCCCAACAATCCGGGTCCTCATTTCACCCACCTCGGAAGGATGGAAGGCTGAGTCAACCTTGAGCCGGTGTGAGATTAGAACCGCTGAACTGCAGATAGCAGTCAGCTGAAGTGGCCTGCAGTACTGCACCCTAACCACTGCGCCACCTCGCACTTAACTTGGTTAGCAATGGAAATTTTCGACTCCGTTGTGCTCCTACCTCAAGCACTGACCAGTACAACCTCCAAACTGCCTTTCCTCCTGCCCACTTTTTCATTCAATGCCTCCTTCATGTATCATAACCAATGGCCCCTTCATTGCCCCCTTTCTTGATTGCATACAGACAACGGCCTCTTCATATTTACAAATTAATAGGGTATGATATGTAGAATTGTGAGTGAATCCATACAGTTGGCAAGAAATAATTCCCACTCTTGTGAAACAGAACAGATGAAACAGGTAATCCATCCAAAAGGAAGGAGGCCAAATTCTCCATTAAGTATGGCAACACAAAAAATTAAAAACTAAGCATATTTGAACATTATAATATAGATAAGAGTAGTTTACGATTCATCATACAATAGTTGCTGAAATTAGTTGGTGCTGCGTTTCAACTTTCTTCAATACAGACAATCCTCGACTTGCGAACACAATTGAACCCAAAATTTATGTTGTTAGTGAGTCATTTGTTAAGTGAGTTTTGCCCCATTTTGTGACTTTTCTTGCCCCAGTTGTTAAGTGAATCACTGCAATTAGTAAGTTAGTAACTCGGTTCTTAAGTGAATCTGGTTTCCCCATTGACTTTGCTTTGGCAGAAGGTCATTAAAGGGGATCACGTGACTTTGGGACACAGCAACGGTCAGAAATATGAACCAGTTGCCACGGATATGAATTTTGATCACACGATCATGGAGACGCTGCAAAGGTCATAACTCTGAAAAAAGGCCATAAGTCACATTTTTAATGCAGTTGTAAATTGAATGGTCACTAAACAGGGATGTAAGTTGACGACTATTTGCGCTATTCTCAGTTTTTGGATTTCAAAGTTCATCTAAACCAGTGTTTCTCAACCTTAGCGACTTTAAGTCCTGTGGACTTCAAACTCCCAGAATTCCCCAGCCACCTGGTGGCCAACCAGCCTCTGTGCGCCCTACTCGGAGTCGGAACCCTGACAAGCGTCCTTCACCTCCTCCAGAGCTGACTCAGAGGGCCCTCGCTGTCGGAGTCTGGTGGCAGCTCCAATGGTAACTGCTGGGCCACAACAGAACCCTACCATTAAACCATTCTGTAGAAGAACCATGTATTCATCTGCCCTCCAGTTCAGATTAGCATTAGCAGCAGTTAGACTTATATACCGCTTCATAGGGCTTTCAGCCCTCTCTAAGCGGTTTACAGAGTCAGCAAATCGCCCCACAGTCTGGGTCCTCATTTCACCCCACCTCGGAAGGATGGAAAGGCTGAGTCAAACTTGAGCCGGTGAGATTAGAACCGCTGAACTGCAGATAACAGTCAGCTGAAATGGGCCTGCAGTACTGCACCCTAACCCGGCGCCACCTCGGCTCCATGTCCCCCTAGCTTACACTCCATATTTCTTCTTCGTCTAGGGTTCTCTGCCTCTTCTGTGTCTTCCCAATCTTTAGCTCCATTCCATGTGACTTTACTTCTGAATTGATTCGTTGCACATTTTTTGCCTCTTTGTGAAAACTATTCAGCTGCCCGAGCAAGTGAATTCCGTTGTAACCACGTCACATCGACTAGCTAATCAATTTAAGAGGCTTTATTGTAACAGCAATACAATATAAATGCGGCAGGAAAGCCCCGCATAGTGATTTTTACTCTCATAATTCTCACGTATTCTGCTCAGGCTGGTAAATTACCAGTTATCATCCAATGATGCTGAAACAGCTTCTGCTATGGCAGTGATCTATCGAGATGTTTTCGGAGTGTACATTCGCATCACCGAAGCCATCAATAAAATTGGTCCTTTTAAAGGGATTTCTTGCTAACTCTTCCTACATTTCGAATAACCCGTTGCCTTCTCAAACCCTCATCTTTGAAGGGTGTATTTGGGAGTCATGCTTCGAATATGTGAGAAAGGCATCTTGTTCATTTTGAGGTATGCTTTCAAATGGAAAGGTGCTGAACTTTAACTTGGCTTCCTTTTTTTTTTTGCATTTTGAAACCATGTACTCCTTTCACAATTATTCAATCTTTTTTTTCCCCTTGTAGTGAACTTTTCATGTATTGTGTTACCAAATATGAATGGAAATACTGATTCCAGTGCGATAGAAGATTTATTTCCAATGTACCCTAGGAGCAATGGTTGCTACTGTGTTTCCCCCAAAATAGGGTCTTATTTTCTTTTGACCCCCGAAATAAGCGCTTGGCCTTATTTTCGGGGAGGGCTTATTATTTTTGAGGTACAGGAGGAGGCGAACGTGGGCACCTCATGGCTATTGCTGTGTTGCAATATTTTCAGGGAGGGCTTATTTTAGTGCATGCACTTAAAAGTCCGATTGGGCTTATTATCCAGGAGGTCTTATTTTCGGGGAAAACAGGTATCTCAAGTTAATCTGCATCAGCATTTCTCCACTTAAAACCTAATGGAGCAGCTTGTGCCACATTTGCACAGTGGTGACTGAGAAGCAGCTGTCATTTTCCCCCCTACTCCCTTATGGGCAGGGGCACAAATGGTGGCTGCAGGACAAACTGCTCTGTTTTGTTGCCTTAATGGGGTAAGTGAGGATGAGGTGTGGGGCCTGGTGGAAGTGAGAATCAGGACTAAGGCCAGCAGGGAGCTATGGGGGAAAGGAAATGGTTATGGGGAGCTGGGGTCAAACAGAGGCAGGGGGCGCTGCAGCGTATCTGTGGGTCTGCTTTAAGGCGAATGATCATGGGGGGCACTGTATCAGCTGTAACTTTGGGACTGGGCTTAACTGGGTGTCAGCTGTAATTTTTAACATTTAATAAATGTGTGAAATAACCTCTTTGTCATGTCCTAGTCCTGCCAGATGGCTACGCTTCACATAATGGAGTTAGCATTGCCAAGCTGCAAGGATGTTAACATTAGCATTAAAACTATATTTGTATTTCCTATACCTCCCAACGACCAATAAGATCTCACAGGTTGGGCCTTCGCCGGGTGCCATCAACCAGACAATGCCGGCTGGTGGCTCCTTGGGGGAGGGCCTTCTCTGTAGCTGCTCCGGCCCTGTGGAACAATCTCTATCCGTAGAGATCCGGACCCTTCCCACTCTCTCGGCCTTCCGAAAAGCCCCTAAAACCTGGCTGTTCCGGCAGGCCTGGGGCTGTTTGAACAAGGTCCAGCCCCACTTAAATGGAATGTATGTGTGTTGTTTTTTAAATGTATCTCATGTTATTTTTTAACTCTTATTTTTATTACAATTATACAATTTAAATACAATTCTATAATGACTTTAGTAACCCCCCAAAATTAAAATAAATTGGGCTACAAGCAAAAAGGTGACTGATGTGCCTGGGTCATATATCAGATTGTTAACTCTGGGCTCATATATTAAATTGTTATGTGAGATTTTATTGTTTTTAAACTGGACTTTAGATTTCCTGACTGATTGGTAATAGAGAGGAGAAAATGCATAAAGAAATATAGGAAACATGCTATTATAATCTACTTTTTTTCGGCAAGGATTCAGCCACAATGAAGGCCACTATAATAACTACCCAATCATTGGCATTCTTCACATTGTTCAAATTCTTTTAATGCAGCCATAATCACAAAGGAAGTTGTATAGCAGATGGGTTGGTTGGTAGGTGGGTGAGTGGATGGATGGATTAATAGAGATATATAATTGCAATCATTGTTTATATGTCTTTCTTATATAACTTTGATTATAACTATAACTATTATAAGTATACAAATGCTTACTTCGTTCTACATATAATACAGCCTCCCATCTTGTAAATGTGCCTATAATGCATTACTATCAAAGTAGATCAATGTGCTCTGGATCATTGTTGCCGTTCAGGTAGCCAGAAGAGAAATGGATCTCATTTCCTCCATAATAAAATTAACTTCCACAAATAATTGTTTTTCGGTAACCAAACATTGAGCCATGTTTATGTGGGCAGAAGGAGTAGATCTTGAGTCCTATTTCCGCCAGACTGCATTCTAATCCCCTTTGATTTCTTTCTAAACAACCATCTTCAGTTCTTTGATTTATGAGTTGCATTTTTACTACAGTGTCTTTTGTAAGAATTTGTTCTTTCTTGCCTGTGACACAGCACCATTGCTTAGTTTATTTTTAACCACATAGTAGTTTTTAGGACCTATGATGCATACATTTACAAAAATTCACAGAAGTGAATAAACCTTAAATATTATGGAATATATTTCTAGACACTGAATGGTGAAAGAAGGCAATTGGCAAGAGACATCTTTCTGTGTTACAACGTGACTGTTTTAAAACTTATGCATCCAAACTTACCGAATCAAATTTCGACTTGTCTAATATTGATTCTAGCTTCCACTTCCTAGAAAAGATTCAATCTAAATGATTTATAGAGACACTAAATTTTGCATTTTGTGCAAGGGACCTGCCCATATAGTTGAAACTCGATATAATGCATGATCAGTTGAATGAATATATTCATATAGCCTGACACCTGTGAGATGTTTCTGTGGTTACATTCAAGTATTTCTTTTTCAGTCCTTTGTCAGTTGGTTATGAAAAAGATTCTTGTACTTAATTTTTTCTCTGGAGAATTAGTATAATCATACCCTAGCTGTTACAGCATCAGATACTTTAGTTACATTTTACACAGGGAAGAATAACAGAAAGTAATAATGAAGAAAAAGAAATTGAGTAAAGAAAGAAAGGCAAAAAAAAGGCGTAAGCGTAGAAAGAAAAGAAAGAAAAAAAACCATAAATTGCTTCGGATTTTCCTTTACAACAGTTACAAGCATAAATTTAAATTACGGTAAACTCTTACTCTAAGGCTACAACATAACTTTCCACTTTTCTCTTATTTTTTCTAATAATCAAATCCAAGTATATCATAATTGTATTTTTTTTTTGCTGTTTCATGCAAAATTTCCAAAGGGGGTCATCATTAAAATCGATCAATTTCTTTTCTCTAATAAAAGCTGTCAATTTAGCCATTCTAGGTTTATCATAGCATCTGAGAACTATAGTTTGTAAGTCTTGCTCTCTTCTATCTTTATGTAACCTTTCAGGTTATTGAGAGTCCATCAAATTTGCACACATTAACGGTTTACAAATGCAAATACTGTATCTTTATGGTGTTTGCTTTAATATGCTAATGTAACAGGCTGATTTTGTAACAGGCTGATTTAACAACATTTCATTCAATGAATAATTTTGTCTTTGAGGAATCTAAAAAATAAGTCTGTTGCTGCTCATGTTATTTTATGTTGCGGTTATAAAAGGATGCCAAGAAAATTGATTATCTGTTTATTAAGAATCTTTCCCAGAGGACTTGCTAAAACTTGTATCTTTCTGGTTAACAGTTAATCTCTTTAATTTCCTGTATCATTCAGACAAATTATTCTCTTGACTCCTGAAGCAACTCCCTTTTCATTATTCTGCATTTTATTTGTATTTTTCTGTATTAATTTCTTGTATTAGTTTTTTTTTTACAGATCTGGCTGTACATTGCAAATTTGTACAATATTAATTCTTATACGTATTTTCTACAAAGTTTTTGTAGAAACATTTGTAGAAATCTTGCTGTATTTGATGCGTGGGTATCTGTAGGAAGACTTGGGGAAAATGATGAATATGTAAGCTTCATGTGATATGCATTTTACATGAGGATGTAAATATAAAAAGGGGTTGCGTTGTGACTTCGTGGAGCATATTACATTTTTTGCATCATTGCAGTTTATTTTGGATGCGTTAGTTAATTTTCTCCAGGGTAATTACATACTGAATCATGGCAATTAATATTAATTTTCCTGTTAGTGGTAGAACACCTCATGAGTGCTAGTCCTGGATACTGATCCTGGCAAAATGCGAAATGTGACACGTTATCCAGAAAAAAAATGTACACAGAGAAACAATACATGCATTCTTTGGAAGAGGCCTATATACATTTCCCACAAAAGTATTTAGTGCCGAATAATATTTTTAAAATGCTAAGATGAACCTAGTAAGAATAAACCATTTCAACTCTTTGCACTGCACATGGACTTAATAAAATTTGGAGTAGGTCATTTCTAATCAGCTAAAATCACAATAATCTAGATTGTCTGAAGTCAATATTTAAATATTTGTATTTAGTTCAAAGGGAACTTAGTGCTAGGATACAGGCGCAATCATTATACTATTTGTAGTTTTCATAAACACTTGTCTTTGATTGCAGCATTTATTATGGTTATATCAGTGGGAATAGATAGTCTATTCAGTGAGAATAGAGTTTGGGAACTGATCACTATAATATTCTGTTTTCTTTTTCTTAATGTAGAAAGTTTCTTAAAAGAAAAAAAAAAAGTGTGGTAAAACTGTTTTTCATCATGAAATACATTTCTTTTTCTCATTAATAATCTGAGGCTAAATGTAATCCTGTGCAGAATACACTAGAGAAGGAAACACAAGGAAATCTCAGAGGCAAGATTGTTTTGCACATTAGTAAGCAAACAAGAAATATAATTATAACCTGACATTTTTACCAGTGGTAGAAAACTCAGTCTTTGAATCAAAAATGTTAACAGAATAGAGTAAGGTATTAAAATGGAATTAAACTTTTAAATTGACTGTATTGTACACAGCCTTGACCAATTTTAATTTCTACATAGAGCTATCTCATCCCTTTTGAAGATTTAGATGTCTCAGCCACTGAATATCAGAAGCCCTAATACCTACGGGATTCTGAAAGAACAATAACACCAAGGTTTATTATTTCTTTCATAAATCAAGCATATGTAATTTTGGTGTAAATAAAAAAGCATTAAATTAAGTATTGAAGGCATCATTAGAGCGATGAAATAATTGGTGATAGTCCCTTGTGTAGCAATTTTGGCCCATCCTCTAAGGAATTCAAGGCCATATAATATTACTTTATCTCCTACATTAATGGTCTGTAAAATAAGTTAGACTGATAAATCAGAGTAATCCAGGTTTAAATAGCCAGTATGTAAATGAACTGGAATCTCTCAAGACTTAATTTAGGGTATTGGTCTATAGCGTGTTCGATTGATAGGTGGCAAAGATTATGTTTACAGATTAAACAAGTTAAAGTGACAATTGTATATGTAGAGCTGCTTTTATTGAATTCCTTGTGATGTTTTTATTCAGAACCAAGAAAAAAGAACCATTATACATTATATAAGCACATCAACCAAGCATCTGTGATGTCTTTCTCTCTTGCTTCTTGGTATCTTGAACTATGTAATATCAGCTCTCAGATACTTCACAGACCATCTGTTGCAGTGGTGGTTTCAAAAATTTTTCAACCTACTGTGTGGGTGTGGCCTCCTTTGTGGGAGTGGCTTGCCGGCCATGTGCCCTGGGGGAGTACTTGCCAGCCCTGTGTTTCTTCTTTCTTTCTTTCTTTCTTTCTTTCTTTCTTTCTTTCTTCTTTCTTTCTTTCTTCTTCTCTCTCCTCTCTCTCTCTCTCTCTCTCTCCCTTCTCTCTCTCTCTTTTTCTTTCTCTCTCTCTCCTTCCTTTTGTCTCTCTGTCCTTTTTTCCTTTTTTCTTTCATCTCTCTCACTTTTTCTTTATTTTTTATTTTTTTTATTTTTTTCTTTATTCTTTCTTTTCTTCTCTTTCTCTCTCTGTGTGAGTCTGTCTGTGTGTGTGTGTGTGTGTGTGTGTGTGTGTGTCAGTGGTGGGTTTCAAAAAGTTTGGAACCACTTCTGTAGGTGTGCCTGCTTTCGGGTCCACTGGTGGAACCTCTTCTAACCGGTTCGGTAGATTTGACAAACCGGTTCTACCGAATAGGTGCGAACTGGTAGGAACCCACCTCTGCTTTAATGTAATCTTAAAAATAGACTTCCCCTAAAAATACAAATACTAAAATGAACACAAATGAACAATGGAAACAACACAGTGAAGCAGTAGGGAAAGCAGATTGATTATAACAGTGTACACAATTAAAAGGTTCTCCTCACTTCCCCTGCACTTGCCTGCATCTTTCCACTTCAGAGTTCAAGAAACTCTAGGTTAGAGAGAAGATTATTAGGGTAAGACATTCAGGATAGTAATAATAATGCAGTCGACTCTCTAAGCACCCTCAAAAGTTGATAATTCAAAATACTGTACAACTTCGAACTCTCCAAACACTGCCCATTTCTGATCTTGATGGACCAGGGATAGTTTCAACTAAGTTGATTTCTTACCCTGGTTTATTTCAGTGAATTGTACTGTGGGAATATATGGGAGGAAGAGACGTGATGCCTGTTCCCATTCTCAATAAAAATAAAGGCACTCTTATCTAACATTGCCATATTAAGCTTATATGAAGACAACTAAGGCAGATATCTCCCTGATAGGCATTGTATCTTTTCACAGCTATTACTGCATTAACAGCAAACAAAACTTCAGCTAATTATCAGGGGGAAATCTACATTACCTTAATATTATAAGATAAATGACATTTTGCTGTTCAAGTACCCCTGCAATTGAAATTCCAAGTTTTCTTATCCTCAGCAATTTGCTGGACATTTGGTGAGAAGGCTGGATTTGATTTAACTCTAGTAAAACTCAAAACAAGTAATTAATTGCAGTGCTATCTGTTGAATGAATTAAGTACAATAGACCGAATTCCACAGGTTGATTATTAATGATTAATTGAGGCAAATTATTATTTTATATATCAGAGAAAGCCCTAAGTGCAAACTTAATTTAGGTTTCAATATGACTGAATCAAATGTATAAGTAAAAGCAATTGATTGTACAGGGCAAATGAAACAAATAAATTTTTTTGGAAGGAGCTGCCAGCTAATTTGGCAGAATATAATCTATGTTCTGTAGCATCTGGGAACAACAGCTTGAGGAGAGGCCATAAATATAGAAAGTCAAGTTATAAATTTATTCTGTTTATTAGATTTGGAAACTTCCAGGATGAACGCATTAAAGGCAACTATACAGTGGGATGCTATGTTTGATATATTTTATCTTTTGGAAGAAAATACGTTATCCAAGTTCTTTGAGAAGAAATCTAACTTTTCCACATAAATATCCACGGTGTCTTTTGAGAAGTTGGGAAAATAAAATTTCTAAACTCTTTTATTTAGAATTGTACTAAAGATTTCATTTTGTGAATAACATTCTAATGAATCTTGTGAGTTAATATAATAGACTTCTGCGTTTGACGAAAGAGAAATATATACTTCCTGCCTCAGAAAAAGATTTAAAGACAAAATACTGTCCCAGATATCACAACAAGCCTTAAAAACATGTAAAGACCATGAAATTCAAGAATTCTGGATATATCTGAATATATCTGGCATAGCTAAATAAAAAATACCTATTTCAAACTAGAGCAATTGATTATAGATTCCTCAGCTATTTTATCTCTCATACCTGCAAGAAAGCAAGTATAAGTGATTTCCTTTCTGTAGGTAGGCCTTTGAAGATAGGTGATTTTCATTGACAAATATTTATATGAAACCTACCCCACCCTCAGACTTCCTGTGGACATGTTGTATTCTGGTGCATTAACTTGTACTTGTGGACCAGTTAACAAATTAAAAAACCTGTTCAGTCCCCCCTCCTTCGCTTGTTAACAGACGACAGGCAGACAAACTTAAAAGGAACGTCACTTATCAGTCCTCGGCTCAAACTGGCTGCGATCCCAAAATAAACCTAAATAAAGTCTCTGCCTGAAGATAATGGAATGCAAAACAAATCTCTCTTACTGCAAAACAAGGTGCTACAAAAGAAAGCAAAGCACTTCTCTAAGTGTCTCTTCGAATCAGGGTTACAGAAGCAAATCACTTCTCCAAGTGTCTCTCACAATAAACCACGAACCTAGGATCAATGAACGTTGAACGTTGACTCCTGCAACCAGGGCGGCACCATCCGTCCTTTTATCACCAGAAGACGCCACTAACGAGCCCCAGCTGCATTGTTAATCTTGCATCCCGAAAAGACTCACAGGAGGACGTCTGCTGAGTCACAACAAAAACCCATAGTTCTTGGGTCAGGAAAGAAATAGACAGCTGACAGAACTCTTGCCCAAATCACCCGGTTTCACATTTCCATAAAGGAATGTGTGTCTGGTTGATATTTCTTCAAAAGAAGGAGACAGCCCCTATAGCCCAGAACAGAATGAAGATGGAATGAGCAATAATTGGAAGGGGAGGAGGTACCTGCCGTGTAGGACACAGCAATTGAAGTAGAGGCATTTCTCTACTAGGGAAGCGAATTGTAGCAGCTTATGATACCACAAATTAGAAAACATGTTTGATATGGAGCAGGAAAGAAACGCAGGAAATTTTCCAAAGAAAAAGTATATTGCAATTTATAATATTAAGCTCTTCAAAAAACTTCAAATAATTGACCGATGTTAAATTCAAAGGAACTGCATTAACTACACTTTAACCTGCACCTTTTTATTATTTTATTTATAGACTGGTCTTATTGTCGCCTGTACCAAGGCTACGTGGATATTGTAATAGCCTTAGCACAGTTGTCCTCATATGGATGTAAACTGGCAGGACAACGAAGGGAATACAGCTCTAATTACAGCGGCTCAGGCAGGTAAGGATATTTGGTACTCATTTAATTTTTTTTTTATGTTCAGTAATGCCCCTTGTAATGGTGGTTCTTGTGATGAGCCAATGAATATTCAGGCTTTCTCATTTTTAAAGGGAA
This sequence comes from Thamnophis elegans, assembly GCF_009769535.1. Classification (NCBI taxonomy): domain Eukaryota; kingdom Metazoa; phylum Chordata; class Lepidosauria; order Squamata; family Natricidae; genus Thamnophis; species Thamnophis elegans. Next base: position 79,015,553 of record NC_045546.1, read on the forward strand.
GAGACAGTATAAGCCAGGCAGTTATCACGCACTGAGATTGCTCAGCATAACAAGTAAAATATATGCTAGGCATCAGGATTTTAGATGAAAAGAGGCCCTAGCTATTCCACTTATGAGGCCCTTTCACCTACACTTTTAAGTTTGTAAATTACATGAGAGACAATAAATACATCATTACTGTGATATATATCAAATATATATAGCTGGCCTCCTGATGGAGGGCGGCTCTGCTCTGCGGCAAGGCAGCGAGGCCAGCCGCCTCCCCTGCTGCGCTCAGCTGCCCGGCTCGGCCACCTCGCCCTACCTGCCTGGCGCTGGTGGGCTCCACGTCAACGGGGCGGCTACTGGGAATGGCCGCGCCTCTCGCCGACCGCCGGTGCCGGGGAAAGTGGGCTGGCTCCCCAACTGCCGCGGCGCTGGAACGATCTTAACCAATACATTTTTATGTTTGTTTATTAGTCATATGCGTAGAAATTTCTCCTATTTTCGGTTCAGTGTTTTAGTGTTCACTGTTTTAGAATAGTGTAATTTTAATTTTGCTAACAATTTGAATGTAGGCCCCTCTTGATCTTGAGGCCCTAGGCTGAAGCCTAGTTAGCCTATAGGAAAATCCGGCACTGCTAGGCATTAATACACAAAACAGATGGGTTGCCGGATCCAAGGAAAGATTTTAGCTGTAGAACAACCCAGCTTTTCAATATTAATCAAGGCATCACTTTGTGACACTTTGCCAAAAAAAAAAAGCCAAGCCTCTCCCCAGAGAGAATTTCTAGGCTGCCTTTATTGATATAAAGGCAGTTTTTGATTTGGACACCCCCCCCCCCCATTTCACCCAGCAGTGATGGCAAAAAACTCTTTATTGATTGCTGGCTTCTGTAGCTAATTACAGTGTTACCCAAGGACACTCTGAAGATTAAATGGGATGTAAATTATGTTCAACAGCACCACTCCCCAGGTAATAGTTTCATTAAAGTGTTAAGAGAACCAATCAGTTGCCTTTCTAAATTTGTATCTCACCCCACATCCTCAAAAATCAGGGATTAATTGCCATGCTCACTGATACTGATGAGATAGACAATGTTTCCTACACTTAAATTGTAATCTTTGGGCTTTTGGTGACCATTGCCAGCGGTGGGTTTCAAAAATTGTTCGAACCTACTCTGTGGGTGTGGCCTCCTTTGTGGGAGTGGCTTGCTGCCCATGTGACCGGATGGGAGTGGCTTGCCACCCATGTGATCCCGATATGAAGATGCCCACGACACTTGTCAGAACCACCTTAAATTACCCTCACACACAGCACTGGCATGCATAAGAATATGATGTAAACTTGTTTTTTAAAAGGCATCTTTGGTTTGCGTTAAAACAACTTCAACACACGCAATGTTCTGATTGCACCACAAACGCAGTAGTCATCCTTACCTTTCACAGAGGCACTGAGTTTATAAATAGGAGCATGATAGTGTAGAATAATATATCCAAGGACCAGTGGTGGGTTTCAAAAATTTTGGGAACCTCTTCTGTAGGTGTGGCCTGCTTTCCGGGTCCACTGGTGGAACCTCCTTCTAACCGGTTCGGTAGATTTGACGAACCGGTTCTACCGATAGGTGCGAACTGGTAGGAACCCACCTCTGATTGGGAGATTGGAGATTAGTATGTAATCTAATAGTTAGCTATCTCATTATCTTGGGATGGCCGAGATAGTTCGATGGACTTGCTTAGAAAATTGGTTTTAAAAATTGGTTTAAAAATTGGTTTAAAAGATTCCCCATGAGTAACAAATATGCCTTCGAAGTCAAGTTCAAGGATTGTTCCTGAATCTACATGGAGCGCTGAAATTTGAGGAAAATTACATTTGTCCTTGATACCAAAGTATCTGAAGGAATGTGATTCAACTCTACGAGGTTTAACCTTTCATGAACCACAGTTAACTCACAAGAAACTCACAAAAGCTATCCCTTTAAATATATATATTTAGTTGGAAAAGGTGCTGCCAGTTTCTTTCTGAGATGAATGTCATATAATTAAGTAGAAAATCTCATTGGAAGAAAAATGTTCATTATATAGCATGGGCTTAGTTCAGCTAAAGTGACGTTCATTGTGTTCGAAGAAAAAAATATTAAAAGTACATGAAGATAGAAAAGACAATCTCTAGCATAGATGGGAAGAAATGAGGCGTGAAAGCCAAGAGGTTGGTTCTATGTACAATTTCAGTATAATCATTTTTTCAAAGTTGTCTTTGCTTTCTGTTTGTCTGATGCTTAATATTGCTGGTTGTTTATAGTAAATATTTTGTTTGTATCATCGTCATTTCTGTATCGCGAACAATAAACCTTACAGATTGAAGATACTTTTGCCTTTTTCTACTGTTTATTTGGTGTCTTTCATGTCTGGGTTGACCCTAGTTACTTTCTGGACTGATCCTTACAGTCTCTTGGCAAGATTTAAGAAGCGGCTTGCCTTCGCCTTCTTCTAGGACGGAGAGTGTGTGACTGGCCCAAGGCTCCTCAAATGGCTTTCATGTCTAAGATGACTATAGAGTTTAGAGTCTCCCCCATTTCTAGCCTGCTCCCTTAAGCATTACACCAGCTATGTTGTTTTGTTCTTTGTTATCTTAACATTAGCGTTTCATTTTCCATTTTACTACCACAGGTCCTTTGGGCAATCCTAGGGAAATTGTCTTGAATGTTATCATTCCAACATCATTAAACAGATATGGGGACAATATATCTATATCTATCTGTATCTATCTCTCTATCTCTCTCTCTCTCTCTCTCTCTCTCTCTCTCTCTATATATATATATATATATATATATATATATATATATATGTTTTCTGAGGTTTTCGCGGGTGTTAGTATGTAGGTCTCTAGTTGTTCGGGTTTTCTCCCGCGTAGAATTGGAGATGTCTTGGCGACGTTTCGACGAAGTCACATTCGTCATCTTCAGGCTGCTGCTGACTATTTCAGGTTTGGTGTTTCCAGGAGTAGTGGAAACTACTCCTGGAAACTACTCCTGGAAACACCAAACCTGAAATAGTCAGCAGCAGCCTGAAGATGACGAATGTGACTTCGTCGAAACGTCGCCAAGACATCTCCAATTCTACGCGGGAGAAAACCCGAACAACTAGAGACCTATATATATATATATATATATATAATCTATCTATCTATCTATCTATCTAATCTATCTATCTATCTATCTATCTATCTATCTATCTAATCTATATCTATATCTATCTATCTCTCTATCATCTATCTATCTATCTATCTATCTATCTATCTATCTATCTATCTATCTAATCTATATCTATATCTATATCTGTATCTCTCTATCTCTCTCTATCTCTCTCTCTCTATCATCTACCTATCTAATCTATCTATCTATCTATCTATCTAATCTATATCTATATCTATATCTATATCAGCTATATCTCTATCTCTCTATCTCTATCTATCTCTCTATATCTAGCTATCTATCTTATCTATCTATCTATCTATCTATCTATCTATCTATCTATCTATCTATCGAATCTATATATCTATATCTATATCAGCTATATCTCTATATCTATCTATCTCTATCTAATCTATATCTATCTATCTATATCTATATCAGCTATATCTCTATCTCTCTATCTCTCTATCATCTATCTATCTAATCTATCTATCTAATCTATATCTATATATCTATATCTATATCAGCTATATCTATATCTCTATAGATCTATCTACCTACCTACCTACCTACCTACCTACCTACCTACCTACCTACCTACCTACCTACCTACCTATCTATCTATCTATCTATCTATCTATCTATCTATCTATCTATCTATCTATATCTTTTCCATTTCCTTTCCCATCCTGAGACCACTTTTTCTCCAAATTCTGTTTCTGACAATAGCTCTTGTTCACTGTAACAGTGCCGAAGAAGAATAATCTGATAATTACAGTATTAACCTTAATATGTTCTACACTATGGCACAATCTAGAGAATTTTGACAGACTTGCTTTAGTGAGTGGTTCAAAGGCTATGTCTCCTTCAGCAGTAAGGGTCACGGCTACACATTCTAGCCCTACTTTCCTGCCTATAATATAATATAATGAAATACCATCTGTAGCCATCGCTTCCTGATTCTGGAACATTGAGATATGTGACTTGGGACATCAGCAGTGGTGGGATTCAAATAATTTACCAACCAGTCTCTGCCCTAATGACCATCTGGGTAGGTGGGGCTTGGTGGTCATGTGACTGGGTGGGCGTGGCCACCTCAACATCACTCACGTCGATGGGCGCTTCGCCTTAGCTGTTACAATGTCATAAGGGTTAACGGAGAGGCAGTTTCTGTAAGCAGGGCAATAAAGATTAGGCTAGAAACAACACCAGAATGTTTCCTTCCTGCCTTCTTTACAGGATTAGCCCTGTAAAGTTGGGGGGAAACAAAATATTTCTTCCAACAACCAGTTCTCCGAACTGCTTAGAAAGTTACCAACCGGTTCTCCCGAATAGGTGTGAACTGGCTGAATCCCACCACTGGACATCAGCACTGTTCCCTCTAAGGTGCGCAGCTGCGCGGGCCACGCACCTTGCAAGAAAGCTCCGCGCAGAGTTTCTATCTGCCGCGCAGAGATTTCTGTAAAGGAAACGTTTTGCAGGCAGCTACAACTGGATCCGGCAGTGCTGTTGCCTGTTGGAGGAGGAGGAGGCGAACCAGCCTGCCACCACCGGCCACCGCCAGCCCCGTCGCTCTTCCCGCCCCTTCCCAGCCCCACAGTCCAGCGGACGCAGCAGAAGCAGCCCGGGGCTCCACTGCCGCTCCCCGCATTTTTCTGGACGGGGATTCCTTCCTGCGAGACCCCATCCAGAAAATGCGGGGAGCGGCAGTGGAGCCCCGGGGATGCTTCTGCTGCGTCCGCTGGACTGTGGGGCTTGGAAGGGGGCGGGAAGAGCGGCGGGGCTGGCGGTGGCCGGCGGTGGCAGGCTGGTTCGCCTCCTCCTCCTCCAACAGCACTGCCGGATTTCCGCCCAACGCTGCGGGGGCCCCAGCGGGAGCTTTGGCGGCTTCACCTCAGCCACAGCGCTGGGCAGCAAATGTGCTGGTGCTGTTGGAGGAGGAGGAGGAGGCGGCAGCAATAGCACCTGAGGACAGGACAAGAAGCAATGGAAACTTGTCAGAAGGAGACCTCAAGCTGGAAATAAGGAGAAATCTGACAGTAAGAACAATTAAAATCCTAGGAAAATGTCCTTTTATGAAAAATTACTTTTTCACTTAACTCTGCCTGGCATTAGTTGGGGGAACAGAAATATTAGTTGGCCAATTCTAAAAGAGAGCACCAGAAAGAACTTAAAGATTTTTTAAGAGAGCTGGGTTTTTCATTTATATTATATGTATGAACAGAATTAACACAAATTGCAGATACCAATCAAAATAAAGAAAAAAAGGATGAAATAATGCTCATTTTAAAAACTCAATGAAAATAAAACAATATACCAAGAAGGTGGCATACTGGTTGTGATTTGATCTCTTCGGGGATCCCGGGGATCCCCTATACAAGTATTTTAATATTGCAGACTTGCAGTATTATAAGTCCTACTGATATTATAGAACACTTTAATTAAGCGGGTCCCTTGAATAAACATAACTTTGAGTTTCAAATAATACTGATTCGTTGTTGTCTTAGGTGACATCTGTGAAAAAATTCAGGTGCTCAGGCATGAAAATGTACCACTCAAACACTATACTTTTCCGCTCACACTGAAAAAAAATAGAGGGAACATTGGACATCAGTATCCCTTTGTCTTGGATTTAGGTGAAATTTGCAAGATATAAAAAAAATTACAATTACAAAATTACATTATTATATTTGCCAGATGTAAACAAATTACATTTATTTTTAAAAGAAAAAAGATAAAAACTGTACAAATCACAGTTTCTCAAGAGAATTTCCATTGGGAAAAATATGCAAAAAAATGTTAAGATTCAGAGCAGACTGTAAATTGGTGTTATGCTGTTACCTAAGCCACATTATCCCTGATTTTACTTATAAATATCAATGATCATAGTGATCAGAAGCATAAATAGCCTTTGTGCCAAAATAAAAGGAATCAAACGCAGTGTTTCTATCACTAACTTGCCACCTATTTTTTAGAGATAAATGGATCCACTGTAGTACAAGATTCTCACTTTTTTCCTTTGGCTCTTCAGATTTTTATTTGTTTATTAAATTATTTGCTGCTGATCTGCCATGGGGTGACTCTAAGTGGCATTTTAATAAATTCCATCTAATTAGAAACTCATCCAGAGTTCTTTCCTAGTCCTTGCCCGTTTCTTCTCTTTTGGATTTTTAAAGACAAAACCTTTTCTTGTAAAGATGGAAAGGATCTGGAGGGATCTTTTTTTTTAATTAAAAAGTTTTACAATTGTATACTTTTCCCCTTTCCTCCCTCCCCCCCAATCTCACATCCCCTCCCAACCTCCCAGAACAAATACAGGGTATATAAACATTTAACAATCATACACTAAAATAAACTAACTAACTTTAGCGTCGTCCCTCGCTTGTACTTTAACTCCCCTTTTGAAAAGCTAACTTTAGATAAGTTGTAACATTCCTTGTTCATTCATTCATAAGCTACCTGAAGTTCTTAGTCCCATATTTAATCTCTCCATTCAGCTTGTATTTCTCATCTGAATGGTCCTCGAGGTATGCTGATATTTTAGCCATCTCTGCTAAGTTTGTTACTTTTAACGTCCATTCTTGAACAGTAGGCAATTCTTCCCAGTACTGCGCCACCAACAGTCTTGCTGCCTGTCAGCACCTCTCCATTAATTAATTAGGAAAGAAAGACCACGAGACTCCATGTGTGGAAATCAAGTGTACTTTTACTAATTAAGAATGATTAAAGGCATAGCGAAGCGAAGTCTGATTATTTAGGCGCGAAAGCGATTGATATATAGAATAGCCCATTCTCCACCCCTTGGCATCACAGTTCCAGTCCAATCATAATTATTCCAAGTGTCAGGTGTGAGATAACTTCAAAAGGCATCACGAAGATGGAATGTTAGTCCTGGCGGGAACACCCACGCATGCGTAGTCTGATCAGCCAGTGAACTCCAGAACCTTCCTCCAGCACAATGAGTAACCCCTCCCAAATACCATGCCCTCCCTCCCGTTTCATGGCAGCCGAAGCGATAGCAAAGCAGAGGCTGACATCGCCGTTGTTAAATTCAGAATCAAATTTGTCTCTATAACTGTACAGTCTGTAATTATACCTAACAAGAATAACTGAGGAGTGAACTTTATCCTCTTTTTAAGAATATTTTGAATAACCCACCATATTTTTTATCCAAAATGCTTTAACTTTTTTACAAGTCCACCATATATGATAATACGTAGCATCAGCACAATCACATCTCCAGCATTTAGATTGTAAGTTCGGATACATACAAGCTAATTTTTTAGGATCTAAATGCCATCTATAAAACTGGAGGGATGTTTTTTGCTACACGTTAAGTAATCACCTTCCTGAGGAGGAGCCCATTTGAGACAAGAAGGGTAGTTATTTGAAAAGCCACGGTCAGTATGATATGCGGCATGTGAAGCTGGATTGGCTTTGCAATATGTTTTTTTTTAATTTGTATATTTTTGAATGTTCTTACTATCAATTTTCCATCTTATGTTATCTCATCTTTTGTTGTTTCTGAAATCTTGATTGGCATTTTTTCACTCTATATTTTTTAAATATGAAATCAAAACTTTGTTGGGATGAGTACTAATTCTATAATTTCAACATTCTCTTACATTTCCCTCCCTCAATAAAAGTATGCGGACTGATCTCTTCCAGTCTGCAGGCTACACAATTTTGCCCCATATTTGTTGACATCTGTTAATTGATTCTCATCTTGCTGTTTTGAATTGTTTAATTGATATTTTAACTGGTTCTTTCATATTTGACAGTCTATCCCCTTATACTACATTTATAATATGTAGTAGTCAGTAACCTTTTTCACAGAACCTTTCATTATTCCATTAGTAAAATAGTTGATAATCTCTCTCACAGTCTATACTTGGAACTATTCTAGTGACTAGACTGTTCAATTTTAGCAATAGAAGTTAGGCTTATATACTGCTTCATAGGGCTTTCAGCCTCTCTAAGCGGTTTACAGAGTCAGCATATCGCCCCCACAGTCTGGGTCTCATTTCACCCACCTCGGAAGGATGGAAGGCTGAGTCAACCTTGAGCCGGTGAGATTAGAACCGCTGAACTGCAGATAACAGTCAGCTGAAGTGGCCTGCAGTACTGCACCCTAACCACTGCGCCACCTCGGCTCTTGCTATATAATTAATTTAATTTAGATGTTGTCCATCCAGTGATGTCCATATATAGAATCTGAATTTATGTTGCTTGGAGCAAATATTGGCAATAAACAATTTTATTTGAAAATTTATTAATCTGTATAGGCATTATTATGTTTATCCAAACCAAATCTTCCTTAATTTTAGTTTCCTTCATTTTTCCAGCTTTCTCATTCCAATCACCCATTAATAGTAGTGCAATATGTCCTTTCTTAAGTTGCATCTGATATTTCTTGTGTTTATATAGATTCCGCAATATCTACATAACAATGTGTTTTATTTAACATATTTCATATTCTATGGACATAGGCTCTAAAGAGTTTATCTAATCTTCCTTGAGTACAGTAGGCCCTGATCAGATTTCCTTCAGCAGATAACTCATTAAATAGACTACTGGGGAATAAACTTCCTCTGGGAAAGAAATGTGGACCAGCCCTCTGTATTTCCCTCCAGAAAAGGAGACTACTTGAGATTGCCCATGAAGAGACTTCAAAATAGCAGTCTCTGGTGGGTTTAGGGCTCTGGAAGATGAGGAAATAGCCATATTGCTCAAATCATAGTAGATATCTTTAACAGGACACTAGGTTCTCAAACTTCCTTTTCTAATCCCCTTCAGAAATTGCTAATTGCTTTTCAGCTGTTAGGAACTTTGCATTGACAAGTCTGAAAATCCCAAATGTCAGTCAATTTACTAAAATTGTTTATATTTGTTATGAAGAAGTCAGGGTTGGGATCCTACCGGTTTAATAATTGGTTCACTGAAAGCACCACACCTGAAAATGTTGCCAAGAAACTGCAGAGAAGTATAATACATGGCCAGTAAGTCAACAATTAAAGCGTTAAAGACTACGGCGTTAAAGCGTTTGGAGACTACAACTGGTCTAGAATGCAGCCGCGCGAGCGATAATGGGTGTACCTAGATACACCCATATTACACCCATCCTCCACAAGCTGCACTGGCTCCCGATCGGTCTCCGAACGCGCTTCAAGGTGCTGGTCATCACCTTTAAAGCCCTACATGGCTTAGGGCCTGGATATCTACGGGACCATCTTCTACCACATACCTCCCAGCGACCGATAAGATCTCACAGGGTGGGCCTTCTCTGGGTGCCGTCAACTAGAGAATGTCATTTGGCGGCTCCTCGGGGGAGAGCCTTCTCTGTAGCTGCTCCGGTGCTATGGAACGATCTACCCCCAGAGATCCGGACCCTCCCCACTCTTGCAGCCTTCAAAAAGTCTATTAAGACCTGGCTTTTCCGGCAGGCCTGGGGCTGTTGACCTCTTGAATGAGGTCCAGCCCCACTACGGTTGAGTGTGTGTTGTGTTTTAACCTGTTTTGTTTTCTTTACTTTTTAAACTTTTTAGTACTTTTTAAATTGTCTTTTATGTAAGCCGCCTGGAGTCCTTCGGGATTGGGCGGCATATAAGTTTATTAAATTTAAACTTAAATAAAAAGTAAACACATAAATAAATACTGATGTTTCTAACCTTCCCATTATAACAAATCCCAAAGCATCTCACTAGAAATATAAACCATTGATTAAAATCATGTTTGTTTATTTGCAATATTTATAAGACCATCCAACTCAGTGTGATTCTGGGCAGCAGACAACAAACACTATAAAAACAAAAAAACAAAATAAAAAATAATATGGCAACGAGCACATAATAGAATAACCAAAAGAGGACTCTCACTCACTCAAATATAAAAGAATAAACATGGCATGTCATTTAAAAGTGAAGAAAGACACATATGTGTTGTGGCCCAGCAGAAGCCGTTGGAGCTGCCACCAGACTCCAACAGCGAGGGAACTACTTGACTATGACTCTGGAAGATGTGGAGGACCCTGGACAGGGTTCCAACTCCAAGCAGGGTGCAGAGAGGCTGGTTGGCCACCAGGAGGTGCCTGAGGTCTAGAGTAGTGGTGAGAGCTAAAGGGAGCGTGCTCCCGAAGTCAAGCCTTGGAGCAGTGGGGAGGAGACAAGGGAGTGTGATCCTGATGTCATGCATTGGAGCAGTGGGGAGGAGACAAGGGAGTTGGTCCTGGATGCCCGGCAACAGAGGGCTAATAGGTGTAAAGAACAGCTACGCAGTTACAGGAGATAATTGAACTCAGCTGGTGGTAATTAGGCTCCTCTCAAGACTATAAAAGGAATGACTTTCCACAAGCTCGTCGCAGGAATCAACGTATTTACTAGAGCTGGAGAAGCTGTCGTGGCTCTCTTGGCAGGCTGGATTGCTGCCAAGGTCAGTCTGTGCTGGATTGCTGCCAAGGTCTGGTCTGTGCTGGATTGCTGAAAAGGTCTAATCTGCATGTTAATAAATCCTTGAAGTATATTTGCTTCGGTGTGCTTTGGTGTATGAAGAGGGGGGGTCAGAACACATGTATCATGGTGATAACAAGGAAAGCCTTGATAAACTTTAAAAGGTACTTCTAGTAACAAATATAATTGTAGCCAATACACACATATCAGGAGGGAGGGCCTTCCACAGTGAAGCACCACACTAAGAAAGTCTCCTTAAAAATAACTGCAAGATAACTTCATGCAGTTCTTGACATACAAAGGGGCTAAAACTGGTTAAATACATGTGTTTATTAGTAAAAGTGATCTTTTTGCCAAAGGACTTGGTTTTTGAACTTCAATTTACATTGGAAAAGATCACCTTCTCAGCCACTGAAATATATTTTCTTCAGCAATGCCCTTCTGATGTTGGATTTCAAGAATGCGAAGAAAACACTCAAGCAACTGGTATTGGATACAGAAGATCAAATGGAATAGTCTTCCTTACTTAAAGATTGTCTTTGTGAATCATTGGATTTGTTGACCAGGATAATATTTTATCAAATCTTATTCCAAGATTCTGAAGGAGCTCACTTTAGTGAGTTTCCTATGGCAGTTATGAAGGGATCTTTTAAGAAAATCTCTTATGCAGCTCTGCTTGCTTTTTGAAACATAATCCTCATTGTGTCATATTGTTAATACAGGGATATCAAATTCCACATCATATCTCTTGAATAACAACATTCTCAAGCCAACCAGATTTTGTTTAAACCATTTATCCATCAGAAATATATCCATTTCTCTAAACAACCCAACATTTTGCTTATACATTTTGGCAAGAATTATTGTGTTTCTGTTAAAATATATGTTATCTAATTGCTCCGTTGTCTGTTCTGCAGCTGTGTACTCAATTCTGTCATGCTCTTTACCCAAAAAGGCTTATTTCCAGATTAGTGTGGAAAACAACCTAGGTTTTTTTGACCTCTGAATCAATTACTTCCTGCTATCTGAGCAAATGTGATCCATGCCTGTTAAACTGTAATTACTAGGTAATGGATATTAAGGGAAAACAGCTTAGCATGTAAACATTCCTATTCCTAATAAATATCTGGAGATACTTTCAAGAATATTGAAAGTGCATCTATAGAGGAATACTTGATGGCTGCCACAGAAATTATTTTCGACCATGGATAAGATTGTATGAAGTAACTTTAGTTAATATTCAGCCTTTTATTTCATTTCATTTATTGAATTTATAGGCCGCCCAATCCCGGAGGACTCCGGGCGGCTTACAGAAATGAAAAATATTTAAAAAAGGATTAAAACAATAAGATACAACAAGATTAAGAAGAAACACAACATGCACCCAATCAAAGGGGGGCTGGAATTCAATCAAGAGGTCAACAGCCCCAGGCCTGCCAGAAAAGCCAGGTTTTAATAGCTTTACGGAAGGCCATGAGAGTGGGTAGGGTCCGGATCTCTGGGGGTAGCTCAGGATTAGTTCTTGATTATTTACTATTGTGTTCCAGAGGGCTTATTAACAGATAATGTAAAGAAGTTCATGGGATGCAAGCTTCTTCTTGCAGCCATCCGTAAATCTCCAAAAGCCTTGTTTGATGATTGGGCATATCGGGTAAGCCAGCGGTCCTTCTGGCAGAAGGAACCAGTTTCAGGGAATCCAATTATTGTACAGACTGGGGTGCTGGTGCTGGTTTTGCTCACTTGCCCGCCACTCACATGTAGCTGTGCAGCCCAGTTCCTAACAGGCCACAAACTAGAACCAGTCTCTGGCCCGGGGGTTGGGGGAACCTGTGCTAAGCAGTCTGGCAGGGATTTCCTTGGTAAGAATCAGTGGGAGGTTCCTTGTTGTGCATTTTCTTGAGCTTCGTTTATCTGAGAATGAAGCATAAATTGGGGAATTTCAATGTCCCTGAACTGACCTTGTGTTCCCTGTAGCATTACTCAAGGGCTAATGGCTCTGGAAGAGAAGAAATTACTCTGAAGGTGTGTACACCATTCTGTCATGCTCTTTACCCAAAAAGGCTTATTTCCAGATTAGTGTGGAAAATAACCTAGGTTTTTTTGACCTCTGAATCAATTACTTCTTGCTATCTGAGCAAATGTGATCCATGCCTGTTAAACTGTAATTACTGAAAAAAAAAATGTAGCTTCAGATAAGGGAAACAAGTGGGGTACAGTCATTCCATGAACATCCTAGTGTCTGTGGCAATGGTGGGTTCCTACCGATTCGGACTGGTTCAGCCAAACCAGTAATGGTTTGGTGGCCTGAATCACTGGAATCGGCAACGACCCAGGCCTGCCACGCCCCTGAACCGGTTCTCCGGATGGCGCCATAGGCACCGCCATCTTGCTTTTTTCTTCTGCACATGCGCAGAACAATTTTTTTTGCACTGCGCATGCGCAGACCATTGTTTTGCACTGCGCATGCGCGCACAGAGTGCATCAAGCGTGTGCATGGTGCAGCAGCAAGTGACTGCTGGAACCCACCCCTTGTCTGTGCCATTTATGTTTCAGTTGGTATTTAGATATAAGACTTGTTTATGTGTATTAGAGAGAGAGAAAGAGAGAGAGAAAGAGAGGGAAAGAAGGAAGAATGGAAAATTTCCTCAGAGACTTAGCATATTGCAATTTTTTTAAAAATCCTACAAAAATTAACCATGTCATATTTATACTGATTTGAAGCGATATTCTTTATATAGATAATCTTTGTTCTTTTTTGTAGGACATATTACCATTACACAATATTTACTCAACTATTATTCCGATCTTGATATTGAGAAAAGGAATACATTTGGATTTACTGCACTTATGAAATCCGCAATGCAAGGACGGAGTGAATGTGCCAGAGCCTTAATATTAGCAGGTATACAGATTTCTTTTTTTCATTGTTTTCTTTCCCACTGAATTGTTGTACATTATCCTCAATGAAAATTTCATTCATTTTCATTTCATTTTATTTGTCTTGTATGCCGCCCACTCCCAGAGGACTCCGGGTGGCTCACAATAGACAAGGGAAAGGGGATAAATAGACAAAGACAACACTTTAAAAAAGACGCAACATTCACAATTTCCGTGGGGCTGGATGTTTCACAAGCCCCCCGGCCTGCTGGAGCAGCCAGGACTTAGTGGCTTTACGGAAGGCCGGGAGGGTAGTAAGGGTCCGGATCTCCATGTGGAGGTCATTCCAGAGGGCTGGAGCTGCAACAGAGAAGGCTCTCCCCTGGGGAGTCGCCAGCTGACATTGGCTGGCAGATGGGATCTGGAGGAGACCTAACCTGTGAGATCTTATCGGTCTGAGGGAGGTAATTGGCAGGAGGCAGTCTCTCAGGTACCCAGGTCCGATGCCATGTAGGGCTTTATAGGTAGCGACCAGCACCTTGAAGCGGATTCGGAGACTAATGGGTAACCAGTGCAGCTCGCGGAGGATAGGTGTGACGTGGGTGTACCTAGGTGCACCCACAATCGCTCGCGCGGCTACATTCTGGACTAACTGAAATCTTCGAACACTCTTCAAGGGCAGCCCCATGTAGAGCGCGTTACAGTAAAACTCCATTTATTTTCAGAATAGGTTTGGTTAGCTATTATTAAATGTGTACAGCAAATGTAGGATTTAGTTCCACAGTCATATTCTTGAAACCATTCATCATCAACTACTCTTTATTCAGTCATAGATCAGCACATAGAATATAGTACTCGCAGTTACTTAAATTGAAGTCAATAGAATTTAAGTTAATCATGATAGTTTCCCGATGATTTCAGTGGTTTTACTATATAAATCAATCCATTTTTTATATTGCTGTTTTCTACCGCTATATTTCTTAGAATAAATCTCAATCAGAAAGCTAAATTATATAACACATTTGTTGTATATCATAAATAGTAAAAATAATAAAATAAGCATTTAACCGTTTTCTGCAAAACTACATGTAGCTTCTGTGAAAAATTCCTATGCCAAATTTGGAGAGAGTTTTGTGCAAAATAAAAGCATATATTTCTAAGCAAGAATAGCTTGAAAATCACTGCACTTAATCTCTACTAAAAATGCCATATTTAATCTCGTCAACAAGAAAATTTAGCCTCCTGGAAAATGGAAGCTGTTAAAACTGAGATGCTTAGCAAACACAGAGAAGCAGGATGGAACTTAAATCATCCTGTCTTAGCATCAGAAACACAAATTTCTCTGAGTGTTTTTCCTGCAAGTGTTCCATTCTCTACTACGTGGCCTTTTAATAGTATTTAGTATTATTAGTTCTTAGATTTTCTTTCTTTTTCTTTTGGTTTTTATGCACATGGAACATGACTCCTGTTTTTTTCTGCCACTCGCTCAATTGTTAAATTCGTAGACACTGAAGATCACGGGGCAGTTTCTGCGTATAACTATATGCCTTTCGTCATCTGTGCTATCATGCAAACTATGCTCTTTTCCCATTACTAATGTACCCGTTACACAGTGGTGGGTTTCAAAAATTGTTCCAACCTACTCTGTGGGTGTGGCCTCCTTTGTGGGAGTGGCTTGCTGCCCATGTGACCGGATGGGAGTGGCTTGCCGCCCATCTGACCGGATATGAAGATGCCGACGACACTTGTCAGAACCACCTTAAATTACCTCACACACAGCACTGGCATGCATAAGAATAGGATGTAAACTTGTTTTTTAAAAGGCATTTTTGGTTTGCGTTAAAACAACTTCAACACACGCAATGTTCTGATTGCGCCACAAACGCAGTAGTCATCCTTACCTTTCACAGAGGCACTGAGTTTTATAAATATAAGCATGATAGTGTAGAATAATCATATCCAAGGACCAGTGGTGGGTTTCAAAAATTTTTGGAACCTCTTCTGTAGGTGTGGCCTGCTTTCCGGGTCCACTTGTGGAACCTCTTCTAACCGGTTTGGTAGATTTGACGAACCGGTTCTACCGAATAGGTGCGAACTGGTAGGAACCCACCTCTGCCGTTACAGGTAATCCTCAATTTACAACCATTCATTTAACAACAGTTGGAAGTTATGAGAGCCTCAGAAAAAAAGTGACCTATAACCTCTCCTCAGCGTTCTGACTCTTGCAACACCCTTGCAATCACTTGGTTGCTTTGTAATCAGCTCGCATCTTTCATTCACGTGATCATGATTTGTGACGTTCCTAACCAGTTTACAATAAGCAAAATCACTTAATGACTGCATGATTCATTTAATGGTCACATTATTCGCTTAAGAACCATGGTAATTTGCTAAACACAACCACGGTAAAAATGGTCATGAAATCCGGTTACCTGATTGTTCTGACCCGCTCCTCCATCCAGTAATGAAAGCCGAGACAAGCTTAACTAGAATGTACTTTTAATAGCAAGAAGCCAAAATCTCGGTGGCTGAAAGCCAAGCAAAGAAACAGATAAGGACCTTGGCAGCAAGTCAGACAAACTTTGGCAGCAATCCAGCCTGCCAAGATAGTTACATTCTCTTTAGTCAATGTGTTGACTTCTGCAAGAGGGGCGTGTCACAAGCAGTCTTTTTTATAGACTGGAGAGGAGCCTAATGACCATCAGCTGAGTGCAATTACCTCCTGTAATTGCATAATTGTTCCTGACGTCGAGTAGCTCTTGGATGGCGTGCATCCAGGAACAAATCACTGCTGGCTTCTGGATCACTCTCCCTTGTCTCCTCCCCACTGGTCCAAGGCTCAGGCGCCACCTGGTGGCCAACCAGCCTCCCTGCGCCCTGCTCGGAGTCAGAACCCTGTCCAGCGTCCTCCACATCCTCCAGAGCCGACTCATAGGGCCCCTCGCTGTTGGAGTCTGGTGGCAGCTCCAACGGCTCCTGCTGGGCCACAACACCTGATGATGACTCTCTTATCCACCGCATTGTTTAGTGACTGAATTTCCAGTCCCAATTGTGGTTGTAAATCAAAGACTACCTGTCATTATAACGTTCCCAGAATTGCTGGGAAAAAATGGTACAGGAAAGTAATGCTCTATCTTAGTCCTCCGTGGGTAAAGGGATGCCAACTTGTTTCCCACTTTCTGAAATGTTTCATGCATTTCCAGAAACTAATATAATGACAAGAGCATTTCACTTACAGGTAAACACCCTGCTCCTCTTGTAGAACCTGAATCAGTTTTATAGGAAATCAACTTTATTACTAAGTTGACTTTAAAAAAATGCAAAATAAACAAAAATTAGGAAATCTTTTCATCGTATTTGGAAGTGTCACAATATTTGACATTATATTTTTATGTAGCTCTTTGCTGAGATACACAAAGGCAAGAAACAATGATGGGAAAGTCACTGTGTAAGTCAGTTGCTTCTCTATTTTTGGTGTAGCTTTAGGTGTATCTTTCACTTGTTCTTCTTATAGTCTGATAAGTCTTAAATGAATCTCTTAACCATTCATGAGATTAACCTAAATGCATAGACTTTACCATCTGTTATAGCAAACATCCCTTCTGTTTGTCCTTTGATTGTGTGTCTGGTTTTTTAAAGTGAATTTTGGAGGTTGTTGGGTTTGTTTCCTTTATTTGTTTGTTTGTTTGTTTATTTATTTATTTATTTGTGCAATTTATAGGCCGCCCAATCCCGGAGGACTCCGGGCGGCTTACAACGAAGGGAAAAAAAGAAATAATAAAAAAATGAAAATAAAAACAGGTTAAAATCAACACATATACATTCGTTATGATCGGGGCTGGACCTCAACAATGAGGTCAACAGCCCCAGGCCTGCCGGAATAGCCAGGTTTTAACAGCTTTCCTGAAGGCCATGAGAGTGGGTAAGGTCCGGATCTCTGGGGGTAGCTCATTCCAAAGGGTCGGAGCAGCCACAGAGAAGGCTCTCCTCCGGGGAGCCGCCAGCCGACATTGTCTGGCTGATGGCATCTGAAGGAGGCCCACCCTGTGGGATCTCACCGGCCGTTGGGAGGAATGTGGCAGTAGGTGGTCTCGCAGGTATGCTGGCCCTAAGCCATGTAGGGCTTTAAAGGTAATAACCAACACCTTGAATTGCGTCTGGAAACCAATAGGTAGCCAGTGCAGCTCGCGGAGGATAGGTGTAACGTGGGTGTACCTAGGTACACCCAATATCACTCGCGCGGCTGCATTCTGGACTAGTTGCAGTCTCCGAACACTTTTCAAGGGTAGCCCAATGTAGAGTGCTTTCCTTTCCCCTGCATTGTGCTTTGAATGAAGAAAGATCACAAATTCTTCTTCTTTTTCTTTTTAATGAGATTCATTGTAGCTTTAACATTTTCATTCTCTCGATCATTCTTTATTTTGGTCTCTAAGAACAACACAGAATTTATATTGGAGGAAAGTGTGTGCAAATCAGGTCACCCAGTTGGTATTCCAATACTAGGCTGTTTTTTTTACATGCTGTTTCTTCACTGCAAAATGTGTTTCTTCCTGACAATTTTTTTTACCAAATCGATAATTGTACTTTACAATGAATTCAAAATCAGTGTGTCACACTGTAAATAAATCGTTAGCTACATGGCAGCAATTTTAACAAATAAAATACATTTTGGTGAGAGATTTAAAAAACATATAAATCCCTTAAAAATAAAACTCAATTTTATTGTCAGCAAAATCTGCTTAGGTTAGAGTCTATTATCAAAAAAGCCTACAGCGCCTCCTAAACAAAGAGAAGAGATTGATTGGCACCTTGATTGTTAGCCTTGAGTTCACGAAGTCCAGATGTGGAAAAACTGAAAAAAGTGTACAGGTAGTCCTCAGTCAATGATTGCTCTGTTTAGTGACTATTCAAACATAGGACAGTATTGAAAAAGTAATTTTTCAAACAGTTTTCAAACTTATGGTGATTATGGTCATGTAATCATGATTTGGGAAATTAAAAAACTGATCTATGACAACTGCAGCATCTCATGGCCGTTTGAGATCTTCATATCTAGCTTCCAACATGCAAAGTCATTGGAGAAGCCAGAAGTAATGTAAGTTGCGGTCATGTGATGATCACATGAGTATTTGATCATCACTTAATAACTGAGTCATTTTATGGCTAAGTTGCTTAGTGACAGAATGGCCTATCTCAATTGCTGTGATTAATTTAGGATCACCCATAATTAGACTTCAGAAGAGCAAATTCTGATTAAGTCAATGAAGAAGTAGGTAGGATACAATGGCTTGGCACTGTGAAGGAGAAATGTATCCGAGGAGGAGGAAAAATCCTATGAAAAGTGATACTAGAGTCTAGATTATAAACAATTCCTTCAGGAAAGAAAAACGGGAGGCATCTAAGAACATTAGCATGGTGTCATGCAGTGTCATCTAAAATGCTATCAAGAAAAAAAATATCTAAAGGAAATGGAAGGAGAAGTATCCTGAAACATCTCTGCAAGTTCCAGGTCCATCCATAGAAAAGACATATGTATTTTGGTCCAACCATGAACTCTCCAATACTGTCTATCCCAGGGGTAATCAACCTTTTTATACCTACCGCCCACTTTTGTATCTCTGTTAGTAGTAAAATTTTCTGACCGCCCACCAGTTCCACAGTAATGGTGATTTTATGAAAACCTAATGAAAGTTTTTAAATAATGCTATGACATTTTTAAAAAAAAAGTCAATAAAAAAAAGGAAAGTGCTTCAGTATCGGACAAAACCCCTACCGCCCACCATGAAAGCTGGAACGCCCACTAGTGGGCGGTCGGGACCAGGTTGACTACCATTGGTCTAACATGTCTCTGTGTATGGAATGTAATGGTATTGGTATTGGTATTTTATTATTTGTATGCCGCCCTTCTCTGGGAGGACTCAGGGCGGCGAACAATTCAAAGGGGAAAAAAGGGGGAGCATAAAAGACAAAATACAAATAATAAAAGTAGGCAACAGTCGCACAACCATACATGTCGAGAGGGGAGGGAACTCATCACCCCCAGGCCTGCCGACAAAGCCAGGTTTTGACGGCTTTTCGGAAGGCCTGGAGAGAGGTGAGGGTCCGAATCCCTGCGGGGAGTTCATTCCAGAGGGCCGGAGCTGCCACAGAGAAGGCCCTCCCCCGGGTAATAGCCAGGTGGCATTGGCTGGTAGATGGCACCTGGAGGAGGCCAACCCTGTGAGATCTAATGGGTCTGTGGGAGGTAATTGGCAGCAGGCGGTCTCTCAAGTACCCAGATCCAATACCATGAAGGGCTTTATAAGTTATGACTAGCACCTTGAAGCGTATCCGGAGACTGATCGGTAACCAGTGCAGCTCACGGAGGATAGGTGTAACGTGGGTGTACCGAGGTGCACCCACAATCGCTCGCGCGGCTGTGTTCTGGACGAGTTGAAGTCTCCGAATACTCTTCAAGGGCTGCCCCATGTAGAGCGCATTGCAGTAGTCCAGTCTTGAGGTCACGAGGGCGTGAGTGACTGTTGCGAGTGCCTCCCGGTCCAGGTAGACAATGTATACAATGTTGTAATATTTTACCCATTCCTAGAGTTCTGTTCCAATCTGGAATCAGCCTTCTGAAAAACACATTTTCTTTCATGCTTAGAATACTAAAAAAAAACATTTTGCACATCTCTATATTTTATATTGGCGTAACCACCATGAGAAAGGCAAGGCAGTAAATCTTTCTTTCTCTCTCAACCTTATGTTGAGAGAGGATTTTTTTGTTTTTACATTCACTGAGAGGACTGGAACAATCTGGTGAAAAGAATGAGGAATGACTGCTAGTGGAAAGCGTGAATCCCTTTCCAGATCAGCCTGGACGTTATCCATTGATTAGGAGAGGTTGATTTCTTGATGTATTTATTTATTTTTAATGCTCAGAATCTCTATTTCTGTATGAGTGCATATGGGTTCTTCTACGTTTTTGTGTGTAAGAGAACGGTTGGTGTTTGCGGATGAGTTAATCAGTCAATGTTGTAATTTGAATTCCTTATTTTAAGAAAATTAATTTTAATCAGCGATTGTTTTATTTTACTTGGATTATGTTGATTTTCTGAAGGCTACAGTATTAATGCGATGTTATGCAGAACATATCAGTTCTGTACTTCAAACCTCTAAACAATTTAGCATAGTTCAAAACCTTATTATCAGACTATCAACCATGATAGCTAACAATAGCAATCTAGAGCTACGACTTTTACACCCTCACAGTTAAGAACACATACAGCATGACCTTAATTTCTCTCTCTCTTTCTTTCTCTCTTGTTTCTTTGAAGGAGCAAATATTAATGCAACAGATCCAGGTCGTGGATTCACTCCTCTGGAATGGGCATGTTTCACAGGAAGAATAGAATCTGCATATCTTATACAAAGACTTATGGATAAACCATGTGCTGAGCAATTTTGTGATCAGTATTTGCTCGAATGGCCGAAGTTGAAGGAACTCCTTGCTAAGGCTCCAGGTTCAAAAACTTGCTTGCAGAAGATCTCAGAAACTTTGAGATCCATTGTAGATTTCAGAACTTTCCACGGTCCTGAAGAAGATGGAGTCCTCGACCACATGGTTAGAACAACGACAAGTTTAAGAAGCTCCTTCGTTGCAACAGCTTGCAGGACTGTGTGCCCTGAAAGTCCTCCTGCTGTAGGGAAACGAAGGCCGGCTGTGCAAGAAATTCTTAGGAAACAAAGAGCTAAAGAACTTCAAACTTTGGAGAACGGGGACCATTTTAACAGCTACAAGAAGCTGTTTCAGAATTCCAGAATTACACTAGTGTCCAAAACGAAGGAACGGAGAGCCAGCCTGCAGCCTTCCCATTTAAATAGGCCCCAGGACAACGTTATGGTTCGAAGGAAAGCCAGCCTGTTGCCACTGCATCTGTTAAGGAGAAGCAGTGTTCGTCCTGGGCTTGCCATCCCCAGAGTCCGTATAAGTAAGGCGCCTCGGCCCACCTACCAGCCGGAGAAAGTGCAACGGAAAAATAACGCCAGTGATGGGACTTACTTGGAGATTCCCAAATGGAGATATAAGGAGCTGAAGGAACAAAGGAAGAAGGCTGAAGAAGAAAAGAAAAAAGCCGAAACTCTACAGAAACCCACATCACCATCTGTTCAGAAGAAAAGGACTTAAGCCGAGTTGCTGTTGGTACCAGTAAATGGATTGACACGGTGTATTACGTAAATTTAAGAAAAGGAAGATCCAACCGAAGATCACAGTTTTTTTAAGAGACTTACGAAATGCAAGGCAACTGTATGAACAAGGCTAACGCATGAAGAAGATTATTTTTCTACAGTTTTAACAATTATCCTCCCCAAAGTAAAGGGCAATAGGATAAAACTCCAAATAGAGAGGCCATGTCCTCAAATATACAGTTTACAGCAGTCCTAAATATCAGTCTTCTCCCTGGGGTGCAGGACAGACTCCTCATCCTGCCCCAGCCGATGGGTGAAGAAGCAGTCTTAAGTTGTCACAAAGTGTATTGGTACAAAAGTAGTTTTTTCCCCCTTTAAGCCAGTGGGAGTCAACCTGGTCCCTACCGCCCACTAGTGGGCGTTCCAGCTTTCATGGCGGGTGGCAGGGGTTTGCTGTAACTCTGCTTTATGAATTTTATAAAGTAAAGTTACTTCCCTACTTTATAAATCACCATTTACTGTGGAAGGGGTGGGCAGTTAGAAATTTTTACTACTAACAGAGATACAAAAGTGGGCGGTAGGTATAAAAAAGTTGGCTACCCCTGCTTTGAGCCAATACTATCTCCCCTGGTTTCAAGATACATACAATTTGTGCTACTTCAGAATTTGAGAGGTGAAGTCAAATCGTGGCATGCCAAAACCGCGGTAGACTAAAGCGCGCCCGACGAAAGCGCGTACGTGACGTCATCAGCAGCGCGACAAATAAAATTAAAAATAAATTAAAATAAAATTAAAATAAAATTAAAGCAAGCCGATTCACATAAAGGTAAGGGTTAGGTTAAGGGTTAGGGTTAGGTTTAGGGTTACGTTAAGCGTTAGGGTTAGGTTTAGGGTTAGGTTAAGGGTTAGCGTTAGGTTTAGCATTAGGTTAAGGGTTAGGTTTAGGGTTAGGTTAAGGGTTAGGCTTAGGGTTAGGTTTAGGGTTAGGTTTGGGGGGGTTAGGTTTAGATTTATGCATTAATTTTAAGTTTACCGCTCACAGCGTGCTGTTTTCGTCGCGCTGTGATGACGTCACGTACGCGCTTTTGTCGAGCGCGCTTTAGTCTACCGCGGTTTTGTGGTGGAACCAAGTCAAATAACCTGTTGTGGGGATGATCGGGGGGCTGTTTCAGAGCATTGAGCCTCTGGTCACTTGCCAACCACTGATTCAGCAACTGCTCTCTGAGGATTTGCACTCCCTATTAGCAGTTCTTAGCAGAATTATGTTCGTGTTCTTGCTTTTCCCCCCCTCTCTGTTTTTTGAAATCAACTTCTTTCCAAGCTTCCAACAAGGTAGAGAGAACAGATCTCTACTATTTTATCTAGGAAAAGTAAAGGGCTTTGTACAATTTCATATTATTGTATTCTGAAGCGGCCTCAAAGGGAATCTGATTTTTAGATGTAGGAGCTCTGCAGAGTTTACAAAACGAGAGATGCTAAATTAGCTTTTGTCCTATTAACCATGGATAACGCCACAAATAAGGAAAGTGGTTCCCTAGCAACTGCTCACTTTCCATTCTCTTCCATGCAACCTGGCTGGTTGTATAATCATGGTAAGGTTTATCTACCCTTCTTCCTCTTGGGGGATTATTTCTGTCCTGGTGTCTTCTCTTATTTTACAGTTTTACCTTGGAACATGGCCAAATGGAAGTGAGAGAAAGGGCAGACATATCAGTCTCTAGATCTCAAGCAGAATTGCTCAAACAGATCCAACCCTGTTCATGCTGCTGTGCTCTGATTGGTGGAAATAATCCCACATCAGGGCTGTCAAACTCGCGGCCCACAACCTGAATGCATCGCGTGCTGGCCACGCCCAGTTTAGCGAAGGGGAAAAAGTCAATGATACGTCACATCATGACTCAAGTTTGACCTCCCTGTCCTACATGATGGGTGTAGTGCTGAAGGGGGAGCAAAACCAGGAGTGGAGAACCAAAAATCTCGCCCATAATGAATGATGCAGTTTCAGATCAGGAGAACACTATTTGGTAGCAGTGGGAGATTCAGCCGAAAGATTGGCAATACAACCAGCATATTTTATGCCTACAAGGAAAGTTAATTCAATAGTAGGGAAAGGCACAGAGAATTTAAGAAATAATAAATAAATAACCACAAAGCAAAAATTAATAAAAATAGTACTCTTTCAAGGAAGTATATAGAGAATTAGAAAAAGAAGGAATAGATGACATAAATTTCTAATTCAGGATACGTGAGAGATTTAAATATGCTTTAAGGGTCCCCCCCACCCCATACAGAGGTTAAGCTTGTTGCTTGCCTATAGAAAATATGCTAGTCCAAAACATTTTTAAAGTGGAATTTGGCAAAACAAAACCCCCATATAGAATTTATGTTTTAATTTTGAGAGCTAGAAATAAGGTAAGCAAATGACACATGATATATTGCCTATTGGTGAAAGGTGTTTTGTTGCTGATCCGAAAAACAAATCTTTTTTAAAGTTAATAAAAATTCACCTGATTTTTAGAGTAACCATTTCTACAAAAACCTCAATTACTTTTCAGTATGATACCCCGTTTAAAATTTGACCCACTTCTATTATAAAACTGAGCCCAAAAATAATTGCGACAGTTGCATTTATTTACTAAAGAGATGGAATAAAAATATATATTTCCCCCAGTGTTTTTAAACACATATTTAACACATGTCCACCTCTTCTGGTTACATTGCTAAGCATCTAAAATCTGAAATTATTCTTCAAATTGACTGTGGGTGACTTCATGTGTTTTTCTGGCCAACAGATAGGAGTGGTTTGTTTTCCCTCCAGTATTTTACTTTCCAAGAATTTCTTGGTAGTTTCCCATCATTAACCGGGCCTGCTTAGCCCTTTTAAATCACACAGCCAGCCAGGTGCTGTCACGTAGCCAGGTGAAACAGTCCTGGAAGCTTTAACGGTAATTGCACTGCACTTATACTTTCTCGCATGTGATTCCTCAGAAGTAAGGAATCAGCTTTAAGAACCAGAATGATAAATACCTCATTCCTCAAACTGCACTATCTGTACCAATCCCTTTTCCCAGGTAAAAAATTCACCTTTCAGGTAAATACCCCTTAGGGTTAACAACAACAAAAAATTAAGGGCAATATATGTCAGAAAGGAGTTTCCACTCTGCATTGAACTGAAAATAACTTTACAGTGCAGTCCAATCCGTCCCAGCTCAGAAATAAAATCCACTGGGTTCAGAGGGGATTATTTCCTGACAGGATTACCGCCATCGTTAATACACGCTTGTTCCATGTATGCCAGGTGATCACGAAGTGCCTGCTTTTGTCAAATCTGTGCCAGCTAAAACTATGACTCATGTAACAAGCAAGCAACGTATATTAAGGGCATGCTGTAAGGAGATGGATAAAATTTTGAAACACGGATTATTTTGTAATTGGTGGATAAGATTTTAGACGCCAGTAGCAGAATGGTTCTCAGGTGAGCTCTGACGTAAAAGGTGTATTTTCTTCAGAGCCAATAGAACATACTTCTATATAAAATCACAAAATCATCTTCCTCCAAATCAATCTACTGCAATAAACAGGCACATGAGTTTGCACTTTAACTATTGCAAAATTAAATTACAAATGTGCTTGAAATGTACCACTATGTTCACTCAGGGATGAAGCTCAGTAGTACTGTTGAAGGGTATAGCGCATTTTTGTCAGCATATTATATATTGATAAAACAATAAATTATGTTTTCATTATGGAGTATATTATTTCTTGAGTTTTGTTTGGGACTGTTGTGTTATTTTGTCCTGATCTCTCAGAGTTTCAATTTAGTCCTAATTGGTTTTAATTTCCATGTCAAAGGGATTTATTGGATTAAGCGGGGTGGGGAGGGAGGGAGAGGGATTTTTTTCTGACTAGGCAGTATATAGACCCAATACCAGGCTGGGTCTTCTGGTACAAAGCATTAGCACCTGTTTGGCTGATGACAAGATATGTATTTCTGAATTATTCTACCAGTTTGAATTTCATTTTCTTACTTACAAAGACATATTCCAATTCCATTCAACCCTGAGCATCTTACCCTCCATGCCCAATAACAAGATTAAAGCACAAACGAAACAAGGCAAGGAGATAATCTCTGACAGCATCAAAGCACAGAACATTAATCACCGTCCTCTTCATGGTAGAGAGATCAGAGACAAATCATTCCTTCTGCTCTAGCTAGACCTTAATCGCTTTCCAAAAAACTTGCAGAATTGGGATCAAGCTAATCTCAAGAAGAAAACCTTTCCAGAAAAGAGGCATATTAAAAGAAGACGGGTTCTATGTGATAATTTTCTTTTGGAATTTGGCTACGTATTTTATTCAGATTTCTCTAAATACAAGTTGATCAGAATGAGAGTCACACATTTTAATTTTTAACAGTGGTAATGACTTTATCTTTTCAGAATACAACGATATTTTTAATGATCAGAATTTGTAGCAATATTCTACGTCTACTATTAATACAGGTAGGTCTCGACTTACAATCACAATTGAGCCCCAAATTTCTGATGCTGAGCAAGGCAGTTGTTACGTGAATTTTGCCCCATTTAACAACCTTTCTTGCCACCGCTGTTGAGTGAATCATTGCAGTTATTAAGTTAATGACATGATTGTAAAGTTAGTAACCTGGTTGTTTGGTGAATCTGGGTTCCGCGTTCTGACTGCTTGTCAGAAGGTCACAAAAGGGGATCACATGAGCCCAGCACACTGCGGCCGTCAAATACGAGCCAGTTGCCAAGTCTCTGAATTTTGAGTTTTGCCCCACTTTACAACCTTTCTTGCAACAGTTGTTAAGTGAATCATTGCAGTTGTTAATAAAATAGTTGTTAAGTGAATCTGGCTTCCCCATTGTCTTTTCTTGTCAGGTCACCATAGGTGATCACATCACTCCAGGACATTGCAGTGGTCATAAATATGAACAAATGGCGAAACAACTGAATTTTGATCATGTGACCATGGGGATATGGCAATAGTGTAAAAAATGATGCCACTTTTTTCAAAGCCATTATAGATTTAAGTGGTTACTAAATGAACTATTGCAAGTTAAGGACTAGTTGTTTATAAGGTTGACTCAGCCTTCCATCCTTCCGAGGTGGGTAAAATGAGGACCCGGATTGTTGTTGGGGGCGATATGCTGACTCTGTAAACCGCTTAGGCCTGAAAGCCCTATGAAGCGGTATATAAGTATAACTGCTATTGCTATTGCTATAACTGCTATTGCTATATAAAAGTTAAAGAGGAAAGGAGCCAGTTATGCAACATCTTTTGTTATTTTAATCTGCTTTGTTAGAGGCCTACCCTGATTTATTTATACTTACATGCAAGTGTTGTCATATAATTTATATATAATTTTATATAAAGTAATTTTATATAGGTAATCTCTCTATATCAGTGACTAAAAACTTCTCCCATAATCTCTATTTATTGTATTACAAGTGGATGATAAATCTATGAACGTTGCATTTTGAAGGAACATTTAAATGATTTGTGGATCAGATGTTGTGAAACACTGTTCTTGGTTGGTTTGGTTTGGTTTTTTGGATTTATATGCCACCCTTCTCCCAAGGACTCAGGGCGGCGTACAACATTAAAAAAACACATATTGCAAAAGTTAAAAAAAATAGAATATCCAAAAAACAAACCCAATTAAGATTAACAATAACATTTTTTAAAAAATTGATTAAAATTAACAATAATCAATAATTTATTTTGTTTTGTTCAGGCCAGGCTGGCTTGCTGGAAAAGCCAACTTTTTAGGGCGCATCGGAAGGACCGGAGGTCGGGGATTATACGAAGCTCCGGGGGACAGCTCATTCCAGAGGGAAGCCGCTCCCACAGAGAAGGCTCTCCCCCTGGGGGTCGCTAGTCAACACTGTCTCGCCGACGGCACCCTGAGGAGGCTAACTCTGTGGGATCGCACTGGACGGTAGGAGGCTACCGGTGGCAGTAGGTGTTCTCGCAGGTATCCTGGGCCTAAGCCATGGAGCGCTTTAAAGGTCATAATTAGTACCTTGAATCGCACCCGGAAGACAACCGGCAACCAGTGCAGGCCGCCTAAAAGGGGTTCAACATGGGAGCACCTAGGCGCCTCCATGATAACCTGCGCAGCTGCATGAGTACAATGTTCCTTTCTGAAGCTGTGTATTCTAATATTATTTGCTTAGTATCCACCCAATCATTCAATCTATTTAAAATATACTCTGTACCATTTCTGGGGCAACGGTTAGCAGGTTTTATGGAATCTCCCCTTTTCAAATGTTGGAATTACTAATTTCTCTAAATTAGAGGGATTCACCCACTGGCATTAATATAAGTAAATGGAGGTTAGCAGAGAGGCTCACCAAACAGAGAAAGCTTTAAAAATTTCTGATGGCAATATGCCATCTCCCGTGGTCTTTCCAGCCATCTGTTGTGAAGTTATTTTTTTAACTTCTACAGCGGTTACTGAGGCCATTTTAGTGATATTTTAATATATCTGCCCTCATTACAGATATATTAAAATACATATAATCCAATCCAGTCAGGGCCGGATTTAGATGAAAAGAGGCCCTAGGCTATTCCACTTATGAGGCCCTTTCACCTCCCATTTTTAAGTTTGTAAATTACATGAGAGACAATAAAATACATCATTACTGTGATATATATCAATATATATCAATATATATAGCTGGCCTCCCGACGGAGGGCGGCTCTGCTCTGCGGCAAAGGCAGCGAGGCCAGCCGCCTCCCCTGCTGCGATCAGCTGCCCGGCTCGACCCCCTCGCCCTCACCTGCCTGGATGCTGGTGGGCTCCGCGTCAACAGGGTGGCTACTGGGAGCAGCCGCACCTCTCGCCCGACCGCCGGTGCCGGGAACGTGGGCGGGCTCCCCAACTGCCGCGGCGCTGGAACGCTCTTAACCAATACATTTTTATGTTTGTTTATTAGTCATACGCGTAGAATTTCTCCTTATTTTCGGTTCAGTGTTTTAGTGTTCACTGTTTTTAGAATAGTGTAATTTTAATTTTGCTAACAATTTGAATGTAGGCCCCTCTTGATCTTGAGGCCCTAGGCTGAAGCCTATAGTCTATAGGAAAATCTGGCACTGAATCCAGTCAGAGCTGAAGAAGCTTCTTGGATGAGAAGCAAAACATTTTCAAAGAAAAAAAACCAGAAAGCCCATATGCCTCTTGAAAAAATAAGCACTTTTGGAATAACTGTGACCTGGATGACTGAGAATCTCCATAGATATCTTCAAATTGATTTTTGGGAAAAATCATCCAAGTGTCAGGTAAAATCTAAAATCTATGCTTCTATTACTACTTTTATTTCTCTTTGGCCTTGGGACATTAATCCCCTGAATTCTGTATTATTATTTTGTAAGCATGAGTTAATTCCTGCCTTTTATAATACTCTACTTTCCTCCTCCTCATCTGCACTCAATACTTCCAACATATATGAAATCCTTATCTTTTTTGGTATGCTATTGTTAATCTACTAATTAGGAGAGCAATTAATGCACCTCCCAATAAAGAAAGCTAGTTTTGGAATAATTGATATCTAATTTTTTTATTGCTGCAATAAAATGCTAGTGTTTGCAGAAAATGCCTCAAGCCAACTAAAATCTTAAGATAAAATAACTTTTGCCAGTCTTTTAAGGTATATAAGTATTTATTGACAATAGAAGGTAAAATCATTGTTTGAAAAAGCTTAAGAAGGGCAAACCTATGACCTTATTTATCTTTTAGCATGGATCAGAGAATCCTTTGAGAATGGTGTACTTTGTGTGTTTGATGGAGTTTTCATCTAATATAACAATCAAAGTAATTAGTGATCTGTGATAGTGGATGTGTCCCCAGCCTTTCCCTAAATATTCAATCAAATGATTTATTCAGATTAAAGACCTGGTAGACAATAGGCCTCCTGATTAAAACAGAAAAAATAATATTTGTACTATTGTGGATGCTTAGGAAAACTGTATGATGACTGTGATCTAATAAACAAGGCTTTATTTTTTTAATACTTTATAAAATTGAGTTAAAATTTACTGAGAAAGAGATTTGTTATTTTTAAAACGCAGTAACGTTTCTGTGTCTTAGGTGGTCTGAATAGATAAATGTGCTAATGATTTTGATGTTGTTTTCAAAATTATTTCGATATTTTTAACTGTTGATTTGGAGCTGCCCAGAGATGCGTGGCTATATAAATATTTTAAATAAATCAATAAGTCACACCCACCTAAGCTATTTATCAGGTGGCATCTCTATCTCTTCAGGGGCAAAATATATATCATTAAGCATATATAAACAGGGAATGCTATTGGTCATAGTGACTATACTGTTCGGTATGTACAGTATTTGGTACATATAAAAATTATTTTCTCTATTGTTGAAGATGCTTTTTGAAATAAACTTTCCAGCTTCCTCCAATGTGGCTTCAGTTACCAATTTTGAAGGCTGATGAAAAGTCTCTTTGTAAAACTGTTGCCTAATCGTCTGGTTAAATATTGAGAATCTGCCAGAATTTTTGAGCATGTGCATTACAAATAGTATTACTTTTGTTACTGTACAATTTGGCATTATAAAAGGGTGACAAGCCTTGGATAATATTATATTGTGTTCTGTCCCCCCTTCTTCACTCGTTAACAGACAACAGGCAGACAAACTTAAAAGGAAGGAACTTTATCAGTCCTCGGCTCAGACTGGCTGCAAGCCCCAAAATAAACAGAAATAAAGTCTCTTTCAAGAAGATAACAGAATACAAAACAAAACTCTTACAAAACAATTCACTTCTCCAAGTGTCTCCTTGAATCAGGATTACAGAAAGCAAATCACTTCTCCAAGTATCTCTCACAAACCATGACCGATGAATGATGAACGAATGAATGAACGTTGACTCCTGCAACCAGGGCGTGGCACCATCCATCCTTTTATCACCAAAAGATGCCACTAACGAGCCCCAGCTGCATTGTTAATCTTGCATCCCGACTCAACTCACAGCAAACTACTGCTGAGTCACAACAATATTGCAATCTTATATATTAGATATACGTTCAGCAAAACTGGAATCAGGAGTGTTAGTATCACTAGATGTAGAAAAGCCCTTTAAAATTATTTTTTAAACTCAAAATACAAGGTTTAGTACAAAGGAAGTTTTTATAAAGGTTCACAAATTAAGATAAAATTCCTTGTGTATTCAATCACACTTGGCCAATAAAGAATTCTCCTATTCTATTCTATTATCCTGTATTCTAAAATTAGTTAGATATTAATAGATATATTATAGAGTTATATTAAAGAAAACAGGAGACTGTGAGTTCTAGTCCTGCTTTAGGCATGAGAGCTGGCTGAGTAACTTTGGCCCAGTCACTCTCTCTCAGCCCAATTCACTTCACAGGGTTGTTGTTGTGGGGAAATAGAAGGAAGGAGCAGTGGTGGGTTTCAAAAAATTTTCGAACCTACTCTGTGGGTGTGGCCTCCTTTGTGGGAGTGGCTTGCCGGCCATGTGACCTGGTGGGAGTGGCTTGCCGGCCATGTGTTCTCTCTTTCTCTTTCCTTCCTTTTGTCTCTCTCTCCCTTTTTCTGTTTTTTCTTTCATCTCTCTCTCACTTTTTCTTTCTTTTTTCTTTATTTCTTTCTTCCTTTCTCTTTCTCTCTCTGTGTGAGTCTCTGTGTGTGTGTGTGTGTGTGTGTGTGTGTGTGTGTGTGTGTCAGTGGTGAGTTTCAAAATTTTTTGGAAGCTCTTCTGTAGGTGTGGCCTGCTTTCCGGGTCCACTGGTGGAACCTCTTCTAACCGGTTCGGTAGATTTGACGAACCGGTTCTACTGAACTGGTGCGAACTGGTAGGAACCCACCTCTGGGAAGGAGTATTAGTTATGTTGAGTAATTTATAAAAAAAATAAAGGCGGGATAGAAAATAGAGAGTATGAGATATGTTGAGTAATTAGGAGTATTAGATATATATTAGGAGCAGTGTGTGCGTATGTGTGATACTCACATATAGGGTATTGAATGCTAAACAAGCTACATAAAGGATGTGAAACTAAATTACTAATTAGTTTCACTAAGTAAAATATTAATTTCCAAAAGTGTTGGATGTCTGGACACTCTCAACAAATGTGACAGAAAATGTTAGTAGTTTCATGTCTTGCAATAATTTTTAAAGTATAGATTTTTCACATTTTTATTGAAAATGTCAGTGATTTTTCCGGAAATGCATCAAAATTCTTGCTTCCATAGAGAAATTCTATTTTATATATTATTTTTCCCAAGCTCTTATTCCCATACATGTTTTAAAATCCAAATTTGCATTCCAGAAATCTTTACAACAGCAGAGTTAGAAGGGACCTTGGAGGTCTTCTAGTCCAACCCCCTGCCTAGGCAGGAAACCCTATACCGTTTCAGACAAATGGCTATCCAACATCTTCTTAAAGACTTCCAGTGTTGGAGCATACACAAGTTCTGGAGGCAAGTTGTTGCATTGATTAATTGTTCTAACTGTCAGGAAATTTCTCCTCAGAATTGAGAAGTTGCTTCTCTCCTTGATCGGTTTCCACCCATTGCTTCTTGTTCTACCCTCAGGGGCCTTGGAGAATAGTTTGACTCCCTCTTCTTTGTGGCAACCCCTGAGATATTGGAACACTGTTATCCCATCTCCCCTAGTCCTTCTTTTCACTAAACTAGACATACCCAGTTCCTGCAACTGTTCTTCATGTTTTAGTCTCCAGTCCCCTAATCATCCTTGTTGCTCTTCTCTGCACTCTTTCTAGAACATCTCCACATCTTTTCGACATCGTGGCAACCAAAACTGAATGCAGTATTCCAAGTGTGGCCTTACCAAGGCATTATAAAGTGGTATTAACACTTCACGTGATCGTGATTCTATCCCTCTGTTTATGCAGCCTAGAACTGTGTTGGGGTTTTTGGCAGCTGCTGCACACTGCTGGCTCATATTTAAATGGCTGTCCACTAGGACTCCAAGATCCCTCTCACAGTTACTACTATTGAGCAAGGTACCACCTATACTGTACCTGTGCATTTCGTTTTTTCTTGCCTAAATGTAGAACCTTACACTTTTCACCATTGAATTTCATTTTATTAGATAGTGCCCAATGTTCAAGTTTGTCAAGATCCTTCTGTATCTTAAGCCTGTCTTC
The DNA here is from genome assembly GCF_009769535.1 of Thamnophis elegans. Classification (NCBI taxonomy): domain Eukaryota; kingdom Metazoa; phylum Chordata; class Lepidosauria; order Squamata; family Natricidae; genus Thamnophis; species Thamnophis elegans. The sequence goes on from NC_045546.1 coordinate 79,048,386, forward strand.
TGGAGTGTTGGCTATTCCTGCCAGCTTGGTGTCATCTGCAAATTTGATGAGTTCCCCATTTATTCCCTCATCCAAATCATTGAAGATGTTGAAGAGTACTGTGCCTAAAACAGCCTTGGGGTGCTCCACTGCATACTTCCCTCCATGTAGATGCAGTTCCATTGAGGACTACACATTGAGTGTGGTTGGTCAGCTAGTTACGAATCCATCTGGTAGTGATGCTGTCTAATCCACATTCTTCTACTTTATCTAGTAGTAGGTTATGGTCTACCTTATCAAATGCCATACTGAAGTCCAAGTAAACTATATCGATGGCATTCCTCTGGTCCACTAATTTTGTCACTTTGTCAAAGAATACAATAAAATTAGTCTGGCATGATCTGTTTTTGACAAACCCATATTGGCTTTTGGATATTACTTTGTTTACTTCTAGGTGTTCACTAATTTGTTGCTTGATTATCTTTTCCAGAATCTTTCCTGGTATTGAGGTCAGGCTGATAGTAGTTTCCTGGATCTTTTTTCCCCTTTTTTGAAGATGGGAACCACATCAGCTCTTTTCCAGTCCTCTGGCAGTTCTCTGGTGTTCCAGGATCTCTGAAAGATATAGTTCAGTGATTTTGAGATCTCAGCTGCCAGTTCCTTCAGAACCCTGGGGTGTAATCTGTCCGGTCCTGGTGATTTGAACTCGTCTAAGGTAGACAGGTGCTCACGTACCATTTTCTTCCCTATTTCAATTTGTGTTCCTACTCTGATTTTTGTGGTGCTGTTTTTGATAGGTTGGACTGTTTTATCCCTTTGTGTAAAGACAGATGCAAAAAATGAGTTAAATAGTTCTGCTTTCTCCCTCCTTGCTTGTCACCTTCTTGCCACTTTCTCCCAGCAATGGACCAATTGTTTCCTGCAACCTTTTTCTTGTTTTTAACATGTTGGAAGAAGCTTTTTTGTTGTTGTCCCCCCCCCCCATTTCCACTTTTTATACTTATCTTTTTTGTCTTTCAATTTGCCAGAGAGTTCTTTATGCAGCCATGCTGGTTTCTTTTGGGAGCTGTTATTTTTCTTCTTCATTGGTATTGTGCTAGACTGAGCTTTTGTAATCTCATTTTTCAAAATTTCCCAAGCTTCTTGAATTGTTTTCCCCTTGAGGATTCTCATCCATGAAATTCTTCCCAAGCTCTCTCTGTTTATTGAAATTAGCTCTCTTAAAGTCCAAGACTCTAGTTTGACTTTGTTCTACTACTTGTGTTTGCATAATGTTGAATTCCAATATTACATGGTCACTTGCCCCCAGGGTTCCTATGGCTTCAACACCTTCTATCATTTCCTCTCTGTTAGTGAGAATTAAGTCCAATATGGCTGATCCCCTTGTTCCCTTCTCTACTTTTTGGGAAACAAAGTTGTCTGCTAGGTTCGTTGGAACTTGTTGGATCTTCCACTTGGTGCAGTTTGTTTCCCAGTTGATGTCAGGGTAGTTAAAATCCCCCATTACTATTGTGGTGTGCTTCCTACGTACCTTAGTTAGCTGACTAGCAATCTTTATCAGATACTATTCATATTAATTTTAGCTGGTGACAAAACACAGTATTTTTCAGCAATTTAGTTTTAGAATCATAAGAGAGTTTGCGTATTGTAGCTAATATAATCCTAAATTGTTAGTAAGAATGAATCATTATGCTTTTAACTCTGTATAGATTTGCCTCATTCTAACTGTAAAGGACCTTGGAGATGGCTTTGAAGAATGAATTCAACAGCTGCTGGCTTAAAAACCAGTGGAAGAGGAGAGTGAAAAAAAAAAAAGCTTGATTGCTCCATCTTGATTTGCTTTGGTGCAAGAGAAGGAAGGAATATGTCAGGCTTAATAGAGTAATAATAGTATCACAGCCAGATCGCCTTCACATCCTTCCAGTAGTGCTTGTGAAGTCTGCTTCCGGACTTCACCTATTTCAATGGGCTGACACCACTTCTTAATTCACTGGGAAAGAATGGCATGCTCTTAGGGAAGGGCATGATGCTAATTTTGGGCACCATTTTCATCCAATTTGAATAATACACTTCAAAAAAAAAGTTTTCCTATGTTCTCCTGCTGGCAGTTTAATCATTTTCTCATTAAACTGGATTACACCCAGAACGTAACTATGTAAATGTGATTATTGTATCCATTTTTAAATAGAACTTTCAACATAATAAAGGCAATAGACTTCCATTGAAAGGCTATAAAATGTAGTGTTACGTTAAACTGCTCTTTTGAGGTACAACAATATAATTTTCAATTTATACATGACATTTCCTTGTTAAATATATTTTATAAATTACAATTTCCTTTGTCAAGGAAACTGGCAGTCTAAAAGCTATATAGTAATTTAAGAAGTTGAATACTTTTTTATTGATGTAATGTTCTCCAATACAGTGGTACCTCGAACTCATTAATTGCTTCCAGGAGGCGTAACAAGTACTAAAAATGATAAGTACTGAATACTGCATGTAACTTACCATGTGACCCTTTGTTTAGGACAGGAAGAACTTCCTATGTCAGCAATCTTTCCAGCATGGCTGCTTTCCTGTCCGCCCTCTGTGATTGCTCACATTCCTATTGGGAACTTCCAATGTCAAGTACCAAATGATGAGTACCAGGGTGACATTTTCACATCAAAATACGTTGAGTACCAAATTTGATGAGTTTTGCAGCAGTGGAGTCCCGAGGTACCACTTTATACTGTATGTTGGCTCAATAAGTGCCACGATTTTAGTTGTCTGAGTTTTTTTTTTTGAATTAGCAATTTCAATGCCCACTTTAGAAGTGTTTTGAATTTAAATTTTGAGACCAGTACAGATGAATTGAGCTTTGATTTTTTTTTTTTAAAAAAAGTTGATTTTTACTCCTGCTGTCATGCCATTTTTAAATATTTCTCCAATTAACAAAACGGAAAACTTGCTTGAGCAGCATCAGAAATATATCATCTTGAAAGGTATTCAAATTTTCTCGTATTGGACTATAGTGTTGCTGCCTGCAATTTTTGGATTGCTTAGTAATTTCAGTAGAAGCGTATCATTTCCTCTTAAAATAGCTACCAAACTTGTGATTCCAACTCACTGATTTAGAATATAAGTTCCTATCAGAAAAGAACTTTTACATAATACTGTAGAACAGTATTTCTCTTCAATTTTGGACCTGAAGAAGTTTCTTGGATGAGAAGTGAAACATTTTCAAAGGAAAAAAACCCCTAAAAGTCCAGTTTCCCGTTGGAAAAAGCAAAGTTATGTCAATGTAGCTTTACAATAAAGTAGAAATACTCATCTGATTCTGATTCCTATCTGTTATTTATTAAATTTATATGTTGCCCAACATATAAGGCAGTGGAGGGATTCAAATAAGTTAACAATCGGTCCTCTGCCCTAATGACCAGCTGGGTAGGTGTGGCTTGGTGGTCTATGACTGGGTGGGTGTGGCCAACTCGATGTCACTCAGGTCAATGGGCGCTTCGCTTTAGCTCTTACAATGTAATAAGGGTTAACCCAAGTCAAAAGTGTATTTTCAAAAACGGTTCTGCCTAGACTACTTTGGATTGATTAGTAGATCTATTCTGTGCCCATCAAGGTGTTTTCAGCTTGCATGTAAAATACCATATTGGTTTGCTGAGTTACTTGTGACATTGGCCCTTAATGTTTTAGAGTACAATTAAGAAATTGAAATACTATCTTTATTCCTTGGTTGTTATCTGTTGTGGCCCAGCAGGAGCCGTTGGAGCTGCCACCAGACTCCGACAGCGAGGGACCCTCTGAGTCAGCTCTGGAGGATGTGGAGGACCCTGGACAGGGTTCCGACTCCGAGCAGGGCGCAGAGAGGCTGGTTGGCCACCAGGAGGCGCCTGAGCCTTGGGCCAGTGGGGAGAGACAAGGGAGAGTGAGCCGGAGGCCAGTAGTGAGTTGTTCCTGGATACACACCATCGAAGAGCTACTAGGCATCAGGAACAATTACGCAATTACAGGAGGTAATTGCGTTCAGCTGGTGGTCATTAGGCTCCTCTCCAGACTATAAAAAGCTACTTGTGCACACGCCCCTTTGCAGAAGTCAACGCAGGATTGAATGTCGGAGGACATTACTGTGAGCTTCGCAGGCTAGATTGCTGCCAAGCCTTATCTGTGTTTATTGCTGCCTGATTTTCTCTGAGTTGCTGCCAAGGTCCTTATCTGTTTGTTCTGCTTGGCTTTCAGCCACCGAGGTTTTGGTTTCTTGCTATTAAAGTACATTCCAGTTAAGCTTGTCTCGGCAGTCGTTACTGGACGGAGGAGGGGGTCAGAACAGTTATCTATATGTAAAATACTTTCATTCCCCTGTTGGGCTGTAAATGCTGGCCTTAATAGAGTCCAATAAAATATTTCTAGTGGGATAGGTTTTTTTGAAGTTCGATACTATGGCATTAACACCCCTATTCAATGAAGCAGAACCAGATGCTCCTTTTTTCAGTTAACATACCAGCCATAATCACCATGCAGTGATTATCACAACTTTTCCAATGTTGAAGAAAGTTATCGGCTTGCTTGGGATGGAACGTTCAAGCCAAGAGATCTTACTCACTGAAGAGTGTGCGAAGCGTAGATTTTTCTCCTATCTGCTGAGTCCCTGACCTCAGAGTAAGAACAGAATTATCTGTTCTATAAGAATTGTTTGGGGATTGTGTTTCATTGTACTATCTATTTGGGAAATTAATTAGTTTATCTTTTTGCATATCACAATGGATAGCCACTCCAATACTTATTATGAAGCTATTTTTGTATTACAAATGGTAACAGATTAAAGGGTTTTAAGTGTGGTTACTGTAAAAGTTACATGTATTTCAATTCTAACCACTGCTACCGTACCTATTTGCATGAACTTACCTTGGAGTTTTTTGCCTTTTCTCTTATAGGATATTGAAATTTTCAATTCTTTGCATTGGGGAGAAATGTCTAGTAGAATATCCATCTAACGTTCATTTTTTTCAGCTTTAATTTTTAAAGCAAAGTTCAAATTTTACTAAACAATTTATAACCTTAATGCTGTAATTACCTTATCATGTTTTAAACCTAAAGAACATGCCATGTTCTCTAAAGAGAAGACTATTTATACTTAACATAATATGGTTATGTCAATGATTACATTGCACAGAAGGTTCTAATAGCCAACTGGGTAAATTAAGACTTTCCTTGACAGTAATTCAATTGAAGTTCAGTTAGTTTAATGCAATCTTACATCCGCTTACATGGAACAAGACACATTTAAATAAAGGACTGTTTCCAGGGAGAAATGTAAAGAATTGCACTGCCAGGTTTTTATAAATCTACACCATGTTGTTAACTTTCATTAGACTTTTTGGGAGTTGGGAGTAATTAAGCACTTCTGCAATCTTTAATTCATATGGAATTTACTAGCAATATAGAATGACCTGCAGGCAAGCAGCTAAACCAGATTTATAAAATCTCTGAAGAGCTACTCTATATGGCTGATCAACTACATTTGGCTAAGTGGAGTTTAAACTGCTTATAGTCTCTTTGATTGCAGGCACACACAGTGGTATATTTCTTGGCTATCTATCATAGTGTTCAACAATAGGGCTGTATTTTGGAGACAAAAAAAGTCCTCTATAAACTGAGATTCTGCCCCTGTGGACAAGGGCTTGTTGAAACTACAGCTCATGTCGAGCTCTATTGTACCCTCTACAAGGACTTGCCTTATCTGGTAAAGTACCCAAGAAATTCTTTCTTATCTGTAGTTCTTGTTATCAGAGCAGTATGATAGTCTCCTTGAATATAGCTACATCTCCTTATACTGTAAAGTTAGGCAGACTTTGATTATCCATGGACAAATCCACTAATTGTAATATTTTATCTTTTTTATTTTTATTTTATTATATTTTTGTTTGCAATTCTGGTCAGTAACTATAATAAAAATACTAGTTCATGTGTGAAAGTGAGATTTATCTGGGATTCCTATCTGATTAATGACAATGTGAGAAGTATCTGAGCTAGAGAAACCAAATGGTATATATGATAACCTGAGAAAATAAAGACTATTATTTTGCGAAGTTTCTATGGGTAGTATCCGTGACCCGACAAATGCGCGCACGACAAAAGCGCGCCAACGAAACCGCGGCGAGAAAACTGTGATGTCATCAACGCATCCACAACGTGCCGACAAAAGAGCGATTTAAGTTAAGATAAGGGTTAGGTTTAGAACTTGCGGTTATTACTTGTTCGTTGAAGGCACGCTTTTGTCGGCGTGCTGTTGTTGGCGCGCTTCTGCGCTCATTCATTGGCGTGATTTAGAACTCACGGTTTTCTCGCCGCGGTTTTGTCGGCATGTTTTTGTCGAGCGTGCATTTGTCGGTGAACCGGTGGTATCTTTTCTATTACTAATGATGTGGAAGAAAATCAAGATGATTCTGTTGTGATTTTCTATCTGTTTCAAAATAACTTAATTACAGATCCTTATTTAGCAACATTTCCAGAAAAAGTTTTTTTTATGAAAATTCCTTCTTCTTACCACTTTCTCATGTGGTCCTTAAAAGTAAATGGTTTCCCTAAGCCCAAAAGGATTGAAAATACTTATAACAATGATACATTAACAGCTAATTTTTTTGAAAATTGTTAAAATGGTTTGTTTGAAAATTGAAATGGGATGTAGTGTACAATTAAAAATGAAAGTACCTATAAAAAAGTAAGGGAAATTTAATTATATAGAATTGAATGGTTTTAGAGTTATGCAGCTGCAATAGTTGTGTATGCATGACCAGCTTTCATTAAGTAGCTCACATTGTTTACTTCTTTCTCCAGTTCATATTCTTCACATACAGCTTCTGCAAGTTTGCATTCAGATGTGTGTCTTACTGCTCACCTAGTTTCCACTGAAGGTAACAGACACATTTGACAAAGGGACACAGATTTTTCAGCAGCAAACTGAAATCTGAGATTGCTTATCACATGAGAGCTGGCCTTGGTTCTGTTGGCTATGAAAAAGAAGCAAGTACACTGCTTGCTCATGAACTGTTGTGGCCCAGAGGAGCTGTTGGAACTGCCACCAGACTCCGACAGCGAGGGGCCCTATGAGTCGGCTCTAGAGGAGGTGGAGGACCCTGGACAGGGTGCTGACTCCGAGCCACCAGGAGGAGCCTGAGCCTTGGACCAGTAGAGAGGAGACAAGGGAGTGTGATCCCGACATCATGCATTGGAGCAGTGGGGAGGAGCCAAAGGAGTTGTTCCTGGATGCCTGGCACCGAAGAGCTAATAGGCATAAGGAGCAGTTACGCAGTTACAGGAGATAATTGCACTCAGCTGGTGGTAATTAGGCTCCTCTCAAGACTATAAAAGGAATGAGTGTGCATACGCCCTTTGCAGGAGTCAACGTATTCATTAAAATTGGAGAACACTCGTGGCTAGCTTGGCAGGCTGGCTTGCTGCCAAGGTTAGTCTGTGCTGGCTTGCTGCCAAGGCCTGGACTGTGCTGGCTTGCTGCCAAGGTCCCATCTGTGTGTTAATAAATCCTTGCAGTATCTCTGTCTCGGTGTGCTTTGGTGTAGGACGAGGGGGGTCAGAACATGAACATACATTACTTCAGCTTTCACCAGATTCACTTAGCACAAAACTTTAGTTGTCGGTGTATAGCTATATCACGCTTGCAATAATTAAATATGATCCATAGCATTGTAAGGTACACACAGGGCATTTTAAACCTGAATACTCATTCATGGTTCATTGAAAAACTACTTGCACATACAGACTCGCGGGGGGGAAAAAAAACATTTCAGCCAACTTTCCATGTACCGTAATCGTCAGTTTTATTTGTAGGAAAGACTGCATATCTGATTCCTGCATATGTAAAAACCCTTTTGAAAAGGTGAAAAAGTGATAAAACCTCAGGAGTATCTAAAAATTAAGCAACAAGCAGAGCCATACAATCTTTTAATTTCTTGCTCACTCTTCTATTAATCTGGAAAGAAATGCAGAGAGCCAGGCTATAATCAGAACGTTTGGCTAGAGTTGCAAGATCATTCTCTTAAAAGACGACATATTGCAAGAGAAATTTTGCCATTTCAGATTATTCATTAAAAAAAATATAAGCAGCTAGTTCTTCCTGAAAGACATTTAAGAACAGAACAAGAACAATCCAAATGAAATCTGAATCACACATGTTTTTTTAAAAAAAAATTCATTAGAAAAGAGCAAGAAAAAGTTATAAGCCATTACAACTTCCTTAACATGTTCCTGGAATGCCAATACCCAAGAATAGAAAAAGCTTAAAATAATCATTCCAAGAAATTACTAACCTAATCTATCCACAGTGTGTTGCGTTGCTATGAACACAACATTTTTCACTGGCAGTGCAGAAAACACTGCTTTTCAGCTGGGAACAAATTGATTCCCCCTCTTTCTACTCTCCCCTCCCCTTCATTAAACCATTTAAACCATAGGAATTAAGGCAAAAGCAGAAGATACCCATTTTTAAAAGATCTGGTAGTAGAAATCTCTTAAATCTTTCCATTTGCAAAACACCACGGCTGGTCTGGGACAGGCAATTCATTTACGGGGCTGATGGATGTATTGATTGACATGTTGTGGGGGAGGAAGTTTTTCCACAGAGGGATGTGGTTTTTGGTGGGCCACTTGTGCTGCAGCTGGAGGGAAGTCTTTATCACCCTGATTAAAGAACAAACACACCAGCATTAAAAACATCACACAGACATATCAATAATTAGTCTCTCCCCCTTTTTAAGAATAATGAAGTTTTGCTGAAATGACCTTCAAATTCTTGTCCCACCTTGTCTCCTAAGCACTTATGCTTCAAAAAGCTAGTGTATATCAGCATGAGCCCATTAGAAATCCATAAGGTATGTTTGTGAATGGATTGTTGGACTTGCTCAATTTCAGCTTCCATAAATAAATACTAAAGTGGTGGGAACTGTTTAGAATAGGAATTATGCCTGAATGAATCAGTAAGTACTGCAAATTCTAAATCAATTAAAATCTATAACATTCAGTGAAGTCTTTTCAGATATTGAACACTGAACTTCCAATGTACTAGGCTTTTTGAAACACAAATCGAAATTGAAGTGTGCTTAATATTTGCACCTGAAACTGAAGCTTTACTTTTAAAAAAATGAAATGATCCTCTTATAGCGGTTACACATCTGATTGCATTTGAAGTAAATACATTGAAATAAATGAAGTAAAACTTAAAAAGCTAGTATATGATTTTTTAGCCAGGCCTAGGTATATTATAAGCAAGAAAAATCCATTTCTTTCAGAATTATTATTTGCTTAGTAGTTATGTGAAAAAGTTATTTGTACAATCTAATGCAATTTGTCTGTTTCTGGTACATTTCTGATGTTCGGTGTGTTTTTCACAAGCCTAAGCATTTTCAATCAACATCCTTATGCTGTAAGGATGTAACAGATTTAGGGGACCAGAAGATGCTACAAAACTGCACTCATTTTTGAAAAAAAATTCTCCTATAATTCACTTTGTTATATTTCCAGTGCCTGGGAAAGAACTTCCTATTTTCCAAAATATACCTTTAGGCATTATTTCTATTACTTTCACAACCTAGGCTAGAAATTTTCCAACTCTCCAGGATATCAAGCCTAAATTTTGAAGAATACAAACTATTTTCCTTCATGTTCCAATATGCATATTTTTACTTTTCATTTTCCAACTTTAACTGTAAAACTGATAATTGTATTGCTGCCATTTTTCTATGAATTCTATTAATGTTTTAACGACATATATTGCCCCGACAACATTTACAAAGACAGGGGAGATTGAAATTGTAAAAAACAAAAAAGCGAGTTACAGTTCAACTAATAGTATTTTTAAATATGTAACTCATGAGATAATTCACATCCTATTAAAAAGCCTAAATAAACAAGCATTTTTCTTTTCCAAGATAATGGGAATTACACAACTGAATTCTGTTATCTGGTATAACAAAAACAACAACCTTGGTAAGGAAAATCATTGATTAAAAAAATGTAGGAGACATTTGCAATTCATATTTTCACAATGAAAAGTTGAAAATTAGGACTTACCCTTGCAATTACACCAGAAATAAACACAGTTGGTTTCGGTGGACTGGAAAATAAAAGGGCACGATTTAGTAATATACTCAATTTGATTTGCTAGAAGCCATAAAGCAAAATTAAGATATTTGAAAGGTATAATCAAACTTTCAAAATAGTCTTGCTTAGAAATTAATCTCCTTAAAACAGCCATAATATGCAACGTAGCTGACCTTATTCATGCTTAATCAATTAGTGCATGAGAGGGAAGCAACTGAGTGATCTGAAAAGGATTATTTTAAGGTGTTTTTGATTTTAAAAAATTAATGAAAGGAATAAGCTGTTAAAACCTGGCTATTCCGGCAGGCCTGGGGCTGTTGACCTCATTGTTGAGGTCCAGCCCCGATCATAACAAATGTATGTGTATGGATTTTAACCTGTTTTTATTTTCATTTTTTATTATTTCTTTTTGTTGTTGTTGTTGTAAGCCGCCCGGAGTCCTCCAGAATTGGGCGGCCTATAAATCGTACAAACAAATAAACAAACAAATAAACAAATAAATAAAAGTGGAAGCATCATTGCAAACTATAGAAGTTTTTTTCTTTAAAATCAAAGCTTTTACAGAGTTTATCACTACATAAATATGAATAAAAACATCTGCGACAATTAAAATAATGAAGAGCATTATTGTTACAACAATAACAGTTATAGCTGGCAGTTACAGTAGCGATCCATTTATTTCAGGGACGTCATTTGATTTTATTGTGGGCTGCATCAGGGTTGTGTTTGACCTTGGGGAACAGGTGAGCGTAGCCAAGATGGCCAGCTTGACGTCGTAGGCACCTGTGGTGGCCTGAATGCTCTGCCAGCAAAAACAGAGCTGGGGAGGACTGTGCTGACAAAGAGTTGTTTTCGCTAGCAGAGGGTTGCAGCGGGTAGTCGCAGCCAAAAATGGAGCTCCATTTTCGCTGGCAGAGGCACCGCGGGCCGGTCCTTTGCTGTTTCCAGGGTGGCCCCGTGGGCCGGATCTAAGCACCTTGCGGGCAAGATCCAGTCTTTTGAGTTTGACACCCCTGATATTTTTTGTTATTCTCCTTCCACTGATTGATTGTTTCATAAGAACTGCAAGATTTAGTAACTGCAGCCAAATACATTATAAATGCCAAATACTAAGAATGAGCTAGGTTTAGAGTTTGTCACATATCCATGTACTGTTTTTCTCAGGAGTTCCAGCACTAACATTACCTGCAGTAGAGTCTTCTACTACTTGAGCCGAGGTGGCGCAGTGGTTAGAGTGCAGCACTGCAGGCTACTTCAGCCGACTGCAGTTCCGCAGTTCGGCTGTTCAAATCTCACCGGCTCAAGGTTGACTCAGCCTTCCATCCTTCCGAGGTGGTAAAATGAGGACCCGGATTGTTGGGGGCAATATGCTGACTCTATAAACCGCTTAGAGAGGGCTGAAAGCCCTATGAAGCGGTATATAAGTCAAACTGCAATCGCTATTGCTACTTGTTTCTAATTTAACTAAAATAAATATGTAAGCTAGTTCCAGTCACTAACACAAGAGCAGTAGCCATTACCCTTATGAACACAATGTCAAACAGAAAATGTGTATTATCAGTGTGAAGGATTAACAGACAATTGAACTAGCTGGGACTTTTCTCCATCTTTCTACTCCTTCTATATTTACAATATTCATCATTCCTCTCCTTTTTTCCACTCCACCCCTCCTCCTTTTTAAGTTGTTCAGTAGAGCTGAACTCTGGTAAGTATAAAAAACAGAACCCTCATGGCAGGTTTGGTAGATACTATTGCTACCTTCAGACGTTTTCTGGAAAATCAAAGGTTGAGGTTGAGGTTTGTTTTATTTATATGCCGCCCTATTCCCTACAGGGACTCAGGGCGGCAAACAACTCAAGCAGGGAAGGGAACATACAAATACAAGACAAGCATTTAAGATAACCAACAACCACACCTGTCGAGAGGGGAAGGGAGCTCATCAACCCCAGGCCTGCCGACACAGCCAGGTTTTAACGGCTTTCTGGAAGGCCTGGAGAGAGGTGAGGGTCCGAATCCCTGCGGGGAGTTCATTCCAGAGGGCCGGAGCTGCCACAGAGAAGGCCCTCCCCCGGGTTGTAGCCAGATGGCATTGGCTGGTAGACGGAACCCGGAGGAGGCCGACCCTGTGCGATCTAATGGGTCTTTGGGAGGTAATTGGCAGCAGGCGGTCTCTCAAGTACCCAGGTCCAAAGGGAAATGTAGCAATGCATCTCCTGTTTCCCACCTTGTGTTAATCATGTTAGACTAATCAAATAACAGATAAAGTAACATACTTAACAAGGTGATGTGCTTAATTTGTGTTTAGGCATGCAATTCTCTAATACACCACCCCCAATTCCATTTTTCCACTGCACAAATACACGAGGCCCTTAGAGCCAACCTGTAGAAAGGACACTCGGGAACTGTGTATGAGCTGCTCTGACCTCTTCACCAGGCTACAATGTACTTGTAGTAAATAAGCTCTGCTAATTCTATTTATCTTCATTTGCAAACACAGCCAGAGCTACCAAGCAGCAGGATAAACAATATGCTTCAAGCACCATGGGGAAAGAGAAGCAGATGAATGAACAAACTCAGGCTTAGTGGTGGGTAGTAAGTAATTTCTATTATGAAGAAAGACTTCAAAGGTACTGGCCACAAGCTGTGCTTCAAGTTGCAAAATAACCTGGGTTTGCATTTCTTCCAGTCTCTTGTCAAATATCTTGGGGGTGGGGGGGAGGGAGAGAGAGATAGCTTCTCAAAGAGTGGATTTATTCTAATTAGCTACAACACAAAAATTAAGTGAACTGAATTATGACATTTCTGGAGCACATTTTTGCTTTGCAAACTTCTTGAATGCATATCTACTAAGCATTTAATACACATGGAAAAAAAATATAAAGAATAACAAGTAGCAGACAGCGTATTAATAAAACATGAAATTTAGTTTTCACACACGATTTGTCTGCTCTGGCATTTTCTGAAAGGCTTTATAATAGCAAATCTGAATTTGAATGATTTCCTCACATATTTTCCCCCTGACCTTTCAGTTTTCATTGTTTTCCAATGAACCATGAAACTTGAGTACAACATTTTCTGACAATCATTCCCAAATACATTTATCTACCAGGGTCTCCAAGAATAATCATTGCTATGTTGTTACCTATATCAAGAAAGACACCAGTTTGGATATCTTTCTCTCTTGACTAGAATAGAATAACAGAGTTGGAAAGGACCTTGGAGGTCTTCTAATCCAACCCCCTGCTTAGGCAGGAAACCCTACACCACTTCAGACAAATGGTTGTCTAATTTCTTCTTAAAACTTCCAGTGTTGGAGTATTCACAACTTCTGGAGGCAAGTTATTCCACTGATTAATTGTTCTAAATGTCAGGAAATGTCTCCTCAGAACTGAGAAGTTGCTTCTCTCCTTGATCAGTTTCCACTCATTGCTTCTTGTTCTACCCTTAGGTGCATTGGAGAATAGTTTGACTCCCTCTTCTTTGTGGCAACCCCTGAGATATTGGAACACTGCTATCACGTCTCCCCTAGTCCTTCTTTTCATTAAACTAGACATACCCAGTTCCTGCAACCGTTCTTCATATGTTTAGTCTCCAGTCCCCTAATCATCTCTGTTGCTCTTCTCTGCACTCTTTCTAGAGTCTCCACATCTCTTCTACATCGTGGCGACCAAAACTGAATGCAGTATTCCAAGTGTGGCCTTACCAAGACATTATAAGTTTCTTCTGTCCTTGATTAGTTTCCACCCATTGCTTGTGTGCGTGCATGTGCTTTTGGCACCCGAGGAAAAAAAGGTTAGCCATCATTGACTTAGGGTATCAAACTTGGACTAGGAAAATGGTTTCCAATTCAGACTCAGATATAAACTCCACAGGGCAAAGCCTAAGACTCTTTCACAGGCTATTATGAGAATGAAAAAAATTATGCTAAGGGGTATAATTAGGAGGACGAAGAAATAAAGTTTCAGCTTTAAATGCTTGCTTTATACTCTGCTTTTGTTGCATGCATGTAACTTACACTCCCAATATTTTGTAAGCTATAATGGCTGCTTTGACAGATGTTGGCTTGAAGATGTTGTTAAGGCTTTAAAAATTTTTGTTGTCAAGGCTTTAAAAAATAAAACATGTTCTTTTAGAAACATCATATGTAATTGTAACAGGTTTGATTTTTAAAACACTAATAATTTGTTACATTTCACAGAGAATATTTTTATCCAAGATTCTTTCTAGCAATTAACATATTGAGAAGAAAATAGCACTTGTTTTTTTCCCCAAGCACTAACTCCGATGTCACTCATAGGCTGCTATGAAACAACCTGCTGAACACTGGTTTCTTTGAGGGTCTCATTTATTTTTAATCCCATATAACAGAATTCGAGTGTATTATAACACAAGGGATTAAACATGCAGTTTACTGACGCTACAAATAAATCTCCGAGAAAACTGATTAGTTGAGAAATCCATTTAAGCTAAAGAAAAGATCTGACAGTCTTGGCCGCTATGCAGTCACTCTTAATTATTATTAGATTCCCATCTATAATATTTCATATAGCCCTTTAATATTTTTAAAGTACTTTGTGTGTGCTTGGGCAATAATCCTCATAAAAACCAAAGCTCTGGGACAACGATCTGTCTTACCAGCTTTAGCAAGATTTTCAGTCATAGATAGGGTTGCATGTGCTGGCTGGCTTCTGATCTTTGCGCCACATGTTTCGTCACAAACAATTGGGCTCATAAAATGGAGAAAGGGAAGCATAGCAATAGCAGTTCGACTTATATACCGCTTCATAGGGCTTTCAGCCCTCTCTAAGCAGTTTACAGAGTCAGCATATCGCCCCCACAGTCTGGATCCTCATTTCACCCACCTCGGAAGGATGGAAGGCTGAGTCAACCTTGAGCCGGTGAGATTAGAACCGCTGAACTGCAGATAACAGTCAGCTGAAGTGGCCTGCAGTACTGCACCCTAACCACTGTGCCACCTCAGCTCACGTATGCTAATACTCTCTCTTACTGCTTAGCTTTATCTGTGGTCAGTGAATCCCTAAAGAAGGCCTGTGTTTTCTATACCTGCAGCACAGTGGTGGGTTTCAAAAATTGTTCAAACCTACTCTGTGGGTGTGGCCTTCTTTGTGGGAGTGGCTTGCTGCCCATGTGACCGGATGGGAGTGGCTTGCCGCCCATGTGACCGGATATGAAGATGCCGACGACACTTGTCGGAATCACCTTAAATTACCTCACACACAGCACTGGCATGCATAAGAATAGGATGCAAACTTGTTTTTTAAAAGGTATCTTTGGTTTGCGTTAAAACAACTTCAACACACGCAATGTTCTGATTGCACCACAAATGCAGTAGTCATCCTTACCTTTCACAGAGGCACTGAGTTTTATAAATAGGAGCATGATAGTGTAGAATAATCATATCCAAGGACCAGTGGTGGGTTTCAAAAAATTTTGGAACCTCTTCTGTAGGTGTGGCCTGCTTTCCGGGTCCACTGGTGGAACCTCTTCTAACCGGTTCGGTAGATTTGATGAACCGGTTCTACCGAATAGGTGCGAACTGGTAGGAACCCACCTCTGATGCAGCAACACTTTGCAGTGTTGTTGCTGCAAGGGAAATACTGGCATGACTATTCTAGAACCTGGGACATGGCTACTATTCTTGCTTAATCACAGGAAAGCCTTTGTCTGATCTTGGGTATTCTAAAGGTATGAGGATAGTAACTGAAATACAGGCACCTTAGAATGCTTGCTGCCCTTACTCTCTAGTGAAAATGTGGGTGGTGGATAAGGCAAGCCATAATCCCCATCTTATATGTGTGCAGAAATGATTTTGTGAAGTGATCAATACTGGTATCTTAACTGAAGGAGCTAAGTGATAATACAATTATGCTGTGAAATAGATTAACAATGATACAATGAAAGACTGATACATATATGAATTGAATACTTTAGAACTTTTTGGTTTTAAAATGGATAAGGATAATAATGAATTTATGTATACTTGATAGAGGATTGGTGATATAATGTATAACCCTAAGAATATATTATAAAGATATCTTGTTGTTGATAAATAATTTTAATAATAGAAGTAATTAAAAATTGGTATATATATGAAGCGACTATTTAGAATACCTTGTTGAAAAATGAAGGAATAACATCTTTGTTTGAATGTATCATGTACAAGGACAATAATGAACATAAGCATACTTGATAGTTGATTGGTGGAATTATACATAATTGAAAACAGTGATATGCAAATATAAATGGTTGGTAAATCTCTTTCATATTGCGATCTGTGACTATATAAAGGTATATTGTTATTAAACAGACAATCAAGAATGTAAGGGAATTAGGTTTATTGAAAAAAATATTAATTGTAATTGAATATACACTGTACAATGAAAGTGCGGTATCTAGTTATATTAGATGAAAAATCTGTGATTGTAAATGTAATTGAGAATATGGATGCAAAAACACTTGTAACCAAACGACATGCTGTATGTAATGGATGAGATCATTTTTTTAATATTGTTTTTTTAATGTTTAAAAATAAAAAGAGATTGCAAAAAAAAAATACTGGTATCTTCTGCTACATAAAAAAAACTGCAAATAAATAATTAAAAAATACACAATCTTGCCTTGATACAGCTATAAAGAATCTCAATAGGGTGCTCTCAACGGGGGGAATGCTACTGACTTTTCCTCTTTAATTTTTGATATTTCATTTGGAAAGTACAATTTTTCTAGCAGGCAGCTGTCCTAAAACTACAATCAGTTTGGATTTCTGACCATTATTTAATTATTGTTTGCTTCTCACAATGCTGTTAGCGGACTGACACTATGTCAGGCATTTTATTAACGCACAATATTGTTTTTCTAACAGTTTAAGCTCAGCTGCGCATTTACAAAGCTTTCCACAGGATGGCGCTGATGAACCTTCAAGATTTTGAAACTGAATAAAATTCTAAGCATTTATTTTTCCTAGATAAAGTTGCACAGTTTCAAATAATGTGCCCCCAAGCCTTTTGAAGAATTAATGTATACTTATAGATACACCCCTGAGGCCCTTAAAAAAAAAGACCATGGCTATTATTTTTGCACCGTTCTAAAGTAAAAAACAAAAAGCAGACCGACAAAATGCTAGCATACAAGATGATGAAAGATTTAACACTTGGTTTAAGGCCTTGAGCATGCACACACGTATGCTGAATTATAACTCTCATCACCCCACAGAGCAAGTAGTCCAAAGATCTGGGTTTAATAGCAATGAAATTTTCCCTTACTCCCTGTTGCAAGCAGTCCAACAGTTTGATGGCAGATTTCACATAGCTATAACATACAAAACATTCCCCAATCATCATTCTTTTATTCAGCCCAGTGGAGGATATGATAAATGCTGCACTATTTACACATCCCCACTGAGCCAATTTCTCTTTACTTACATGCAATGTTGGAAACTTGCAGCATCTTTCAATAATGTCTGTGTTTTCAAACAGTTTTATTTTTGGAGAAAGGAGGAGTCCATTTGTCATCCCTGGATATTAATCTTCTCAGTAGGCTATGTAATTAAGGTCCCTAGTATGTTAGCCTGTATTTAGGAAGAAGTTCTAGCACTAGTAAATAATCGTATTAAATGAATGAGAAAATCTACTAAATTCTGTTTTGCTTATTTAGTTTTCCAAATCTTAAGTGCATGTATTTTCATCCACATGAATCCTAATATCTACTTTAAAGTAATTGTTTCTAATACAGCATGGACATATATATGTGCTTTTGGTTTCTATATTTACATCACAGCATTTGGAAAAAATGTAAGTGTTGGCTTGCGTGTATTTGTTCTATAAATTTTAAAAGTACTAATAAATAATGGATGATTTAGATTTCTTTTCAATCCCTGTATTTCATATTTTAAAGTAAAAGGATATCAAAGGAATGTCTTTTTATAAAAATCTCTGTTACAATATAAAATCTCCATCTTTAGAAAATGAAAAAAAAACTCACTAAATTTCAGTTTGCATAATAAAACGTTTTATATCAAATGTATTAAATTTGATTTCAGTGTTCACTATAAGTCTCAAGAATCTGTCATACTGTAGATTATTATACTATAAAAGGTATTATGTAGTTTTGCCCTAAATTTCCTTAAGAATTCTAAAATGCAAAATTGCATCAATTTAGGCTTTCAACAATAAGGGGTAAAAAGCATCTTTTGTTATTGAAAACGCTGATACAATCTTTTTAGTCCTGTCAATGTGTTCAAACAGTTTGTCAAACCAATGTCTCCCTGCTACTTGGGAAACATTTGATTATTCATAATATTCCTATTACAACAACAACAATGTATTTATTTCATCCATTTTAATCACTCCTGACAAATTCAAATAGCTTGTGTAACTCCCTTTTTAGGGCCCTGCAATCCAGTGGTGGGTTTCAAAAAATTTTGGAACCTCTTCTGTAGGTGTGGCCTGCTTTCCGGGTCCACTGGTGGAGCCTCTTCTAACCGGTTCGGTAGATTTGACGAATCGGTTCTACTGAATAGGTGTGAACTGGTAGGAACCCACCTCTGCTATACTCCCTTAATTTGGGGTACAGTCAGGACAATTGGATGGAGCTGAGTGTTTATTGACTGGATGCCCACACGGAGTGGCATTGTGACTCTAGATATTTTTTTCCCCTTTGTGCCCTAGGAGAGAAACACCTGCCACTACCTTATGAGTGGAAGGTGAGTGTCTTAACACTCGGAGGAGAGCCTTCTCTGTGGCTGCTCCGGCCCTCTGGAACGACCTCCCTGTGGAGATTCGGACCCTCACCACCCTTCAGGCTTTCCCCAAAGCCATCAAGACCTGGCTGTTCCAGCAGGCCTGGGGCTGATGAGTTCCCAGCCCCACTCGAATTGTTGTGACTGTTGTGAGTTTTTTTAAAACTGTTCTTTGTAATTTGTTTCTCGTTTTGTTTGTTCTTGTATTGTTCCCTTCCCCTTGGTTTGTTAGCCGCCCTGAGTCCCTTTGGGAATAGGGCGGCATACAAGTTTAATAAACCCCTTAAACCCTTAACCTCTAGGCCACCAGGCCACTCTCAAATAGTTTGTGTAACTAATCCTGTTAAAAAGTATTGTGCTTCAGGTTCAGCCTCCAGTGTTATTCTTGTGACAGACAACTATGTAGACCACTCATTATTTGCTGCTATAATAATGTGAGCAAAACAGCGGTACATGCAAGAATCATCTCTGAGAAATCACGGTTTAGTTTTATGAGTTACGTGATACTAGGTTTAGGTATTTTCAGACATGAAGGTGACTAGCAAGTACTCCTTGGTCTTTAAAAAATGTGGGAATGTCTTTAGAACAAAGGAACTTTCCATGAGATTTAGAAGAAGCATGAGTTCAAGAATGATAACAGAACATTTCCATTTGTTGTAAAGTATTCTGCATTCAAAGGGTAAGAGTGCAGCATTCCACTGCAGTAACAAAGTTGACCTATTTTTACAGACATCTGATAACAGAAGATTGGTTTGGCTTGTTTCTAACTTTTAGTGATATATACTCTATATAAATGTCATAAAATAACACACATGCCTCCAAGGTTTTCTTAGATTCCAGTTTAAAGTCACTGTATTAATGCTATCCTAAAGATAGTGCTGAAAGTATAAATGGGAATGAGAAATAAGATGACAATTCTATGTCCTAGCTTTAAACTATATTAGTTATCAGACTACTGGGACATTGCTACTAGTTTTTAAAGATAACAATTCATTTCAGATCTACTTGAATTTACAATATAAGCCACATGTAAGGCATTAGCAGAAGCCATAGATTATTCTCACATTTGCAAGTAGATATATAGACATCTTGAAATTCTTGATCATAACTACATTATATATCATGATAATAATTCTATTCATATAATGTTATGCTTACATTCTCTCAAATCTGGCTTTTGAAGTACTTACATACTTTTTCTTGCCTAATCTGAACATAAGGTCCCAGTGAGATTACCAGAACATCCCCCAAACTAGAAACTTCCAATGGTTTTGCTCTTTACCTCATGTAATTCACCAAACCATCAATCTATTGTATTTTGTAGTGATTTAACCAGCATCATGGAATGAATAAAATCAGTAGTATAACTTAAGAACATGCACAATGTTACGCCCTGTCTTTTCCTTAGAATTTTCAAAACAAATTTCACCGTAGTCCCCTTTCTTTTATCTCAAGAATAATCATCTTCTGAATGGGTAGAATGACAGAATGATTGGTCCAAACTCACACAGTGAACTCCATGGTCCATTGGCAATTTAAATCTTTATCTCTCCAAGCACAATACCCTAACCTGTGTACCACTTTGGCTCTTTATTTTCATATAATAAATATGCCTATATTTACTTTCTTACTTATTTTACCTCTAATATGTATTTGTATAAACTACCCAGCATACATTGTATAAAATACAACTCTACCAGAAGGAAATAAATTGTTGCACCTTATTTAAATATTCTTACAATACAGATGCGAACTTCTAAAGTGTTGCTATGACTATTATCAGGTTGCCATTCGAGGGAGGATTCCATGCATACTTTCGGCCAGAGTTGGATCTCATATTTCTGCAACCTAGTTCGTGAATATGATGTATGACATATGACAGAAGGGAGGAGATAGAGGAGTAAAGTTCAAACGCAATTAAGCGAAAGCCAGTTTAGGCTCCACAGAAGATCAAGCCAAGATGTTGATCCTAATAAATGAATGGTTTTTTTAAACTTTGTCTCGAGGCTCGTAAATTAGTTAGGTCATCTCTTGGGAACTTCACAACAAAGACATAGCCTCATTTAAATTGCCTGTTCAGAAAAATGTAAATGCTAGAATGAGATGTGACTTGTTCTCATCCATAATAATTGGCTTTCTATGACACTTTTTTAGCCAGTAAAAATAGCAGTTCATTGAAATGCTCCTTTAACATGCCAACATCCTATTGAGTCATTCTCAAAAGTACCTGGGAAATGGACTATTTATAAACTTGTTAAACCCTCATAAACATTAATGATATATCCAGCTATTGTTTGTGCAACTTATGAGCTGTTCAATCACTTACAGTGTACACACTCACACACCTGTGGAATTGAAAAGGAAGAGGGAATCAATTAACACTTCAGCTACACATTTCCATGTAACTAATGCTTAACCCCCAATCCTACCACCACTGTTATTTAGTACATCAAAAAGCAGGAAAGGATACACAGTACAGGATTTTTGCACGAGAAGCATTCCTTTCCCTTGTATACATGAAGATATACTGAAGCAGTAAACCCTCATCCCTTACATTCTTTAACAGCAGTATCTTCAGGAATGATATTTCTCAACTGAAACTTGTTTTATCCAGACCTTCCACTCTTTAATTAAATGTAAAAAATGCTTCCTATTAATGAGCTTGTGCTGTTTTTACTGTTTCCCCCTTAAAAATAGTCTCTCCATCATCCCAAAACATATACCAACTCATATATACACACTGTATTTGTATCATGCCCGCTGGATAGATAAAGCATCTTGGTTTAACATCTAAGAGGAACAGGATGGAAGCTCGTCAACTTGGAAGAGGTTATTCTTAGCCACAACTATGGTAGATAACTTCTACA
The DNA here is from genome assembly GCF_009769535.1 of Thamnophis elegans. Lineage (NCBI taxonomy): Eukaryota > Metazoa > Chordata > Lepidosauria > Squamata > Natricidae > Thamnophis > Thamnophis elegans. Next base: position 79,070,097 of record NC_045546.1, read on the forward strand.
GAGAATTGATAGAGATCAGCAGCATCTCATTTTAATATTTTGTGACCACCAAACTATGTCACATTTGTTTGCTAATTTAAAACTTTAAAAGATTAAATAAGTTTGCTACTTTTCTTGCGCGGTATTACACTCTTATTAGGACAAAGATTCTATGAAGTGAAAAATCAAGCATGGGAGAGCTATTTTTTTGTGTGCTGTCCTTGAATTCCTGTCTGAGCACCATTTAAATAAATTTGAAGTGGGAAGCACAGAGAGTACAGTAAAAACCACCTCATGGTTTTCATGAGGTGTAAGCCATAATCATCACAATTATGACAAATCACAGCTTGAACTATCTTGCTTTGCATGTAATGAGTCTATCTCATATATTAGTTTCACCTTTTAAGTTGCATTACTGAAATAAATGAACTTTTGCACGATATTCTAATTTTTCGAGTTTCACCTGTAGAGTGTTTTCTTGAAAAATGGAGAAAAAGCTATCATAGCTTTTGTAATAAAAGGTTGGTAGAAAGCATTTAAGGGCATCAAATGTTGGTTAAGCTACTTTTAACACAAAAAATGCTTTGACGCTCACAAACAGGTAAAAGCAATCCAGCTCTTTGTTTTAGATATTTCTAAATAATAAAATATATAGAAGAAAATTATTTTTTTCCAGTCTGGCCTCTATGTCACTCATGAAATCTTTCCAGATTCTACTTTCTTCAGAGGCTAGATATCTTTTATAGATCAGGAGCTTATTTTTCAGAAGTAGAGTTACATCACATAATTGGATTAAGTTTATAAGTTTTTGCTTTTTTCTGGTTCTCTTGAACAATGGATTAAAATTTATTAAATATTGTTGGCTACTGAAGGACCAATCCCCCTCCCAAAAGGAGAGTTTTAAACTTAGTGAGTCACAACTCTCTAACATCTGAGCCTCTGAAAGGGAGTAGCCTTCTGCACTAAAACATTGCCCTGCCAGCTCTGAATTTTCTCACATGCTATCATAAAATTAAACTTATTCCAAACTCTGCCGTTTTAGCTTCAGTGACACCTTGTCTACCTTTACTTGCTTTCATACTATATGACAAAACTTTTTTCATTAGCTTGATTTCAGATTAATAGATATGTAGCCTGGGAGAAATGAAGAAATATATTGTGGGTAATTTATCTCATATTAGGATCACCATAATATAAAGGAGAAAGTTCTCACTTGCTTTCTCCTGTCTATTACATAGGATTTCCTCCTACTTAATGGAATTGAAAAGAGTCTCATTTTACTCTACAGCAGGGGGACTGGAAATAAATCAAAATAGCAGTAGACTTAGCAGTAGACTTATATACCGCTTCATAGGCCTTTCAGGCCTCTCTAAGCGGTTTACAGAGAGTCAGCATATTGCCCCCAACAATCTGGGTCCTCATTTTACCCACCTCGGAAGGATGGAAGGCTGAGTCAACCCTGAGCCGGTGAGATTTGAACCGCTGACCTGCTGATCTAGCAGTAGCCTGCAGTGCTGCATTTAACCACTGCGCCACCTTGGCTCTTAGAGAACAAAGAGAGGCACAATTGTAATTGTAATTGTAAAAAGAGAACAAAGACAGGCACAATTGTAATGGGTTCAGTATCTATAAAAAGACATTATTATTTTCTAGGCTGTACCCCTGGCAGTTCTATTATGTACGGAAGTTAACAAGCTTGTGGGATTCTTATCAGAAGTGGAGGTGCAGATAATATACTAATAAAAACTAATATGCTGAACTCTGTGAGGACAGATAAACTCTTCAATTCAAGAGGAAGCACAGAACCAAGCTTCTTCCATACTAGTTATGTCATGTAGAGAAATGACTTACTCAAAAATTATCTACATTAATCTTGATGTGGTTTACATTTTGAAACCATTATTGGTTCTCTTTTCAGTTATTCTTTCACCTATGATCCATTTTCTCAATTCACATTATTCTGCGGTAATAAGAAAAGCATAGTAGGGAATTCAGTTAAAATCAGTAGACGAATCTGAATCCAAATACATTCAGCTGAAACTAATTAGCCATGGGCATCACACCTGTCAATTCTTTAACAAAATATATCCAAATAACTTTAATATAATCCATTTTCCATCTGAACCATGATAGATGCAGAATTTAAAATGATCTTCATCCTCCTTTGACAACAGAGACTTAATGATTATTTTGAAATTATTATTTGGAAGGGAATGGAGGGACACTTTGATTCCAAGAATGAATGAATGGCTGCAAAAGTTGATGGAGTTAGCAGAAATGCCTAAATTGATTGCTTTGATTTTTTAAAAGAAGAATACAATTAATTTTGTTTCTCTTTGAAATTAGACTTTGTGCTTGAGGTGGAAAAAAACAAAACTTTCATTTTGGGTTTTGCTAATTAGATAGGCTTGTTGTTACCGAAATGGCTAGTATATACTATGTAAAAGTAAAAAGTTGAGATTGCATGAATGTATAACTTTATTCTACTGCACTAAAAAGAGTTAGAAGTCAACGATTTCCCCCTTTCCCATTTACCCTATACTTTTTCCTCTTTCTCTCCGTATTTTCCCATAATAAAAAAATTGAAACAAAAAAAGTATTTGGAATAGAAGTCAATCTTATCCTTTCCTTTTGTAGCTAGCATCTAGTGACCCTAATATTTCACATCAGAAAATATTAGATGGGTGTAAGAATATTGAAGAGGCTTTTAAGAAGAGACTAGACCAGGGATAGTCAACTTTTTTATACCTACTGCCCACTTTTGTATCTCTGTTAGTAGTAAAATTTTCTAACCGCCCACCGGTTCCACAGTAATGGTGATTTTATGAAAACCTAATGAAAATGTTTTTAAATAATGCTATGAAATTTTTTTTTAAAGTCAATTAAGTTTTAAAAAAGGAAAGTACTTCAGTATTGGACAAAACCCCTACCGCCCACCATGAAAGCTGGAACGCCCACTAGTGGGCGGTAGGGACCAGGTTGACTACCACTGAACTAGACAAACACTTGTCTGAAATGATGTAGGATTTCCTGCTTGAGTAGGATCTCCAAGATCCCTTCCAACTTGCTCTTTATATGCTATATTCTGTATATTAACTAGACATTATGCATTTACTGAAGCATTCCCCAACTGCGGCACACACTGTTGTATAGCTTCCATTATACACAGCCAACCAGTGGTATTCTAAAATATCCTAAAAGTCCTATTTTCTTTTCATAACTCAACCTATACAATAATGTTAGATTTTCCTCAACTTGTATACCAAGACATTCTCTAAAAGTGTAGACTTCCATCTCCAAAATTCTAGCTGGGGAATTCTGGGAGTTGAAATCCATCCATTGCAGGCAAGTTGATCTATTGGTTATTTTAGTTCAGTATTTTTGTAATTATAATAGGTACCATCCAATAAACTTTGCTACTTTCAGAAAGAAATTAAAAATTACCAAGTAAAATCATACTGACCTTTTCAGGGTTTCAAAAGAGAAAGTCCAATCTCTTGATTGAGAAAGGGCGAAGAAATGTTTAGCACTGATTAAAAAGAACTGAAATTATCAAACGAGAGATTTGTGTTGATTACCAATTCTATTTTTTTTAGTAGTATGTAATGGGGTCTCACATAAAAACTTCTATAGCAAATCTGGAAAACATGAAGTAAAGCATTTCTAATATGCTGTATCTTTTTTTTTTTTCATTTCACCCCAGCGTTAATGTAAATCATATTTAAACTACTCAGGTAAGGTCTGTGTATGCTTAAAACATGGGTGTCACTCGCTGTGCCACACGGCATTTCACAACATTTCCCCCTTTTGCAAAGCTGTGGTCTGCGTGTGATGCATCTGGTCTGCGGACCCCGTTTGACAAACCTGGCTTAAAGGGTTCACCGACAAAACCGCGAAGCCCTTATCCGCACCGACATAAGGGCGGAGGGCAAATCCGCGCCGTCCGAAGCGCTAAGGAAAAAGGCAACCCTAGCGCGACGACATAACCGCGGAGGGCAAATCTGCGCCTTCCGAAGCACTCAGCACCCTAACCCTAACCCCTAAACCTAATCCTAACCCTTACCTTAATTTAAATCGGCTTTCTGCCGCCGCGCTGTTTTAAAGCGCCCTTCTGTCGCTGCGCTGTTGTCGCCGCGGTGATGACATCGCGGCTTTAGCAACGCGGTTTTCTCGCTGCTATTTTGACGAGCGTGGTTTTGTCGGGCCACGGGCTTAAAGTATGACAAAGTAAACTGCTTCTACCTGAAATTTCAGAGTATATTCTATTTATCCCATATGAACTTTCTATTCAAACATTCTACATTGGGAGGAGGAAAGATGAAAAATGAGGCTAGGTCCTCCTTTGTGAAAAACTGAGGAAAGCCCAGCTACTACATTAATCATAAATTAATCCTGCAAAATGGAATGTGTATAAATGTGGCCAATATGTGAAACTAACAGTATAATTTGGCCATAATACAAGATGTAACATTAAGAAAAATTATCTAGATACAATTTTGGAGAAGTATTTTCTGTGATGTGAACTTGCTGCTGAAGCCAATGAATCCTACTAAAAGCCCTCTTCACGCCTCGTCACTTAATCTAGGAAAACATCAATAGGGCTATCAAGCAGAACTCCTGCCTCTTTAACACAAGTTCCTGTTCTGGAAAAAATAAAAGCTATCTGATATTTAGAATGCTGTGCTTTCTGAGCTTGGTTGTTTTCTTGCAGACATTTCATTACCAAATTAGATAACATTATCAGTCATAGAAGGAAGTGGTGTTTGCTCTTATTTTATATACTAGTGGCATGCCCTTCTGTGTCGGTGGGATAACTGAAGAATTTAACCTACTTAATTAATTGAATTGAATTGAATTTTATTATTTGTATTTTATTATTTAGATGTCCATTCAATTGCCAAGCATGCTGCTTAGGGATATTTAGATAGATAAAATACAAATGTACTGAAAAACCTTTTTGGGAATGGAAAGCAATGAAAAACTTTGAATTCTCTATTTTTGTTCATAAATGGAATTTACAAATGGAGGAATTTGATTTGGCACATTTGTTTCCAGAGTGCAAACTAAGTAAAAGGAGTGGATTCAAGGAAGTAAAAGAAATTACAGAAAAGAATCTCAGTTGCTGTGAATTGTCTTTCTATCCTTTAATTTAATCATCCTAAAATATACAAGCTGATTCTAGATATATATTCTCTATAAATCAACTGCATATGTGCTAAACATATTCTATGTATCTTTATTCAGAAGCACAACTTAACAAATTCAACAGTAATTAAGCAGATAGTTTTATAGCTCTATGTTTTAAAATAAATTAAAGTGTAGTTTTCTTCGAGAGTGAAGCTGAAAACTGTTCCAATATGTCAAGTGCACCGATAGTTATTGTTTATAATGTAAACTTACGATCTTCTGCAATAGTCAGGAACAATGCCAGAAAGGCAGCGGTGACTGAGGGCTTGCCAGTGGCTTTGTTCTCTGTCGCCCGGATCAGAGTCATGCTGGCTTTGGCGGCCTTGTGGCAGCGATCAAAATGGGTACCTGACACTTTTTGGATTCAAAATGGCCACCCATAACAATTACCACCCATCACTTTCTGGGCTCAAAATGGCCACCCGTTACTCTCCAGAGTGAAAATTGGCCGCCTGGCAGGATCGCAGCTTCAAAAGGTTCATCTGATCGCAAATAGTACGGTATTTCCCGATGAAACGGGTCACTGCCAAGCAATCTTCCTCAGTTCGGGCTTGCCGGCTGCCTTTGTAGCCCATCTCCTCCGCAATGGAGAATTACGGGTACCACGTGTTTGGGGAAGTCAGAATAAAGCCGCCGCTCCCTTGCGCGAGATAAAAAAAGTGCTGGCTTGACAAGGCTGGGAAAACTCCGAGCTGACGAAGCTGGGCAATCCCGATAGCCGGACATCTGCCCCCAGCCTCAGAACAATGTCTCCTTGTCTCTTTGCCGCTGTGGGACAGTCTAGTTCCACTGCCACTGTATAGGCAGCTCTAATCCTCACCTACATGTCGGGCTGCTCTGACCACCGTCGCGAGCGCCAACGCCACTGGTGTTCCCTCTAGCAGCTCCTAGAGACCCATTGGAATGCTGGAGAGTCCAGAAGTGTTGACTAAAGTTAATTGTCCTGAAAAAAATTTTTTTTTACATCTCTCGGGAAAAGACTGAGTTGGAACTGGAGCCAGGCAAGAAAGGAGTGGAGGCATGGCTTCAATTATGACTCAGTCTCTGGGCAGAAAAGGACATGACAATCTATTCCTGGACCCTCCTGCAAGCTACACTGGGGAATGTACTAATTTTTAATTTTGTTTATAGGCACAATTCAAAACGCTAGAAGAGGTTAGATCCAATACAACAAGAATAATCTCATTCAAGAGAAGTCTATCCATGTCCTAAGATCTGACAGAAAATGGGAAACACCCAGGTAAATGAAGATAAGGAAAAAAAAACCTTCTCAACAGCCAGGCATCAATTAAGGCACCCCTTCAATGAAGCCTAAACTTGCTTTCCTTTTTAATGATAATTTAATGAAAAATTTAAAACTTCTGGAAGGCATCTGTTTTATAGGAAATGTTTGTTTTAACTCCTGCATCTGCGTATTAAACCTTATTTTACTTTTTAAATGCTGCTATATTTAGTGATTTTACTTGTTCTAGTAGTTAGGAGGACAAATGAATTAAGGCAATTTTTACTGCATTTATCAAGACTGCCATAAAGATATTAAGAGCAGAAGTATCTTCTCTTGCTTATTGACTGAAAATATTTCTATCTTGCTTCTACACAGAAAATCTCCCAGTGGCATGGAAAAGCAGGTCAGCCTTCTTATAGTAAAGAAACACAAGAGTAAAGATAATAGGAATGTAAGGAAACAAAGCTCAGAAAGCCTCCTTAAAATGCATACTTCTTGCAATCAGTTTTGGGAGGATGATGGATTGACTATCAGACTGGTGAGCATTAGGGAGAATCCATAGCAGGTGTCCCTTCCAAAAGGGATTAAAGAGTCTTGTTTCCTCTAAGCTAAGAGTTGAGGGAATGGTAATCACTAATGGAACATTGGTGACATCTACTTTTTTTTACTGTATTTAATAAAACCACTACAATAACAGCAGGCCTCAGCCTCATACCCACGAAAATATGATTAAGCACAATGGTCATAATCCATAGCACAAATGCCATTAAAATAAATGGAATCTGTGCATGAGATCTCCTGGGCTGTCGGGTAGCTCTGAATCATTTCAACAGCACTTACGAAGAAATTGCCCTATAATTATTAGAACTAATCATGAAAAATGAGTGTAAAACAAGTCAGAAGAAAATTTAAATATATTTTGGGCTTTATAAATTCAGCTACGGCTAGATACCACTCTGAATAGATTGGAATATAGTCCAATGAACATTTCAGATTTTCAGTATAAAATTGTCAGATCTCCTGAAGTTAATGTTAATATTGATACACGGGGAAAGTGTTATTTAGTACAATTTCCCTCTCTGGTTTTAGCAAAAATTCGGAAAGAGAGATCAACTTTCCCCCCCCCCCCATTTTATTTATATGCCGCCCTATTCCCGGCGGGACTCAGGGCGGCGCACAAACCCAAGGAGGGGAAGGGAAAAACACAAAAACTACAAAAGTACAGGGCATTTAAAAACAACCAACAGCCACACGATTCGAGAGGGGAAGGGAACTCATCGACCCCAGGCCTGCTGACACAGCCAGGTTTTAACAGCTTTTCGGAAGGCCTGGAGAGAGGTGAGGGTCCGAATCTCTGCGGGGAGTTCGTTCCAAAGGGCCGGAGCCGCCACAGAGAAGGCCCTCCCCTGGGTAGTGGCCAGATGACATTGGCTGGTAGACGGAACCCGGAGGAGGCCTACCCTGTGTGATCTAACTTTTTGGGTATGGCAACCCAAATTTTATCATCACTTCATACACAGGTAACATCAATTTTTTCACTACTCTATTAGAAACTGACATGGTTTCTAAGAGTGCTATCAATTGCAAAAAAACAAATAAACAAACAATCACTCAACCAGATATGGACCAAATACAGCCTTGACTATTCTTGAAGCAACAATCAGTAGGCAAAAACTGAGGCAGTCAAGCTTGCTTGTTTTCTTAAAATGTAATTAAATGCTAATACGTTAGGTTTTTAGAACATCACCTAATACAGTATCCTACTATATTTCAACATATTAAAATGTTTAAAAACTCAGATTATTCTAGAAGCCTGTGAAAGCAGAGGTTTTGTTCAAAATTATCAAATGAAATCAAAAGCATTGAAGCAAAAAAATGGTTTTTTTAATTCAAGTAAGCATTTATGTTTAGAAGCAAAAATAATATTCAATGATGCAACCACTTTTTGCATTTAAACAAATAAGCCACAAGTAATCCACAATTCAAAATACAAAAAGCTACATCTGAGGAAAGCTTACAATTAAATATATATATATATAAAGCTTACAATTAAATATATATATAAATATAACAAATGTAACAAAAAGGCAACAGTAAAAAATATTGGGTTTCTGTCTGGATGGTCTCTTGTGATGAGCCGAAGACAGAGAGTGGAAGTGTGACCTTCCTCCCATATTTGGGCATACCAGGGGTTGTGACTTTAAATATATACCTCTCACCCTGGCTGGCTGATAAGGAGTCGAGTTCTGTAGCTCAATGGTTAACACATCTGCCTGAGAGGCAAGAGAGCACAGGTTCGATTCCCAACATGGGGTATGGCAAGCTGATGAGAGCTAAATAGCTTGAAATAGATCTATACTAGTCTCCCTTTATTTATTTATCAGCATAAATATAACATATATGTGTGTGTGTGTGTGTGTGTGTGTGTGTGTATGTATGTATGTTTACATACCTCTGTAAAAATTGACACTGCAATATATAATGTCCTTCTCATTTACTATAACTAAGCAGGAAAAGTAATTTAAGTAAAAATAATGGACAACCCTTATAGGTAATCCTCAACTTTCAACCATTTGTTTAGTGACTGTTCAAAGTTACAACCGCACTGGAAAAGTGACTTAGGACTGTTTTTCACACTCACAACCATTGCAATCTTCCCATAGTCACATGATCAAAATTCAGATGCTTGGCAACTGGCTTGACAACATGGCAACGGTTGCAGTGTTCCAGGGTGATCACCTTTTGCAACTTTCTGACAAGCAAAGTCAATGGGGAAGTCAGATTAACTTTACAACTGTGTTAACAATTGCAGTAATTCACTTAGCAGGTTAACAAGAAAAAGTTGTAAAATGAGGGTAATGGACAGGCCTACATTAGTTTTCATCTATTACTGATCACAAAACCCTGGGAAATTGCACATGCATTTTCAGCAATTCTATCTAACGGGTTCCTGAGAAATAGAAGAAATTGGGGGTGACTGATTACCAAACTGCTGAAGGGCCTCTACAATACTTCAGTATAAGCTCTGGTTAGAAGTGGTATTCAGCCCGTTCTACCAGGTTCTGGAGAACTGGTAGGGGACATTTTGAGTAGTTCGGAGAACCAGCAAATAGGCTGGCCCTGCCCCTTCTGCCTCCCAGCTGATCTTCTCTTGTTGCCCAGGAGAACGGAGCTGGAAAGCAGTTTAGTGGGGTAGGAAGGGAATTTTGTAGTATCCTTCCCCTGCCACGCCCAGAGAACCGGTAATAAATTTTTTTGAATCCCACTACTGGGGTCTGGTGCTATGGCTGCCAATGTGCAGGGCAGCCAAAAGGGCATAAATTGGGAGGTGACAAGTGGATAATGGGAGTTGCAGCGCTCCTGTGGTCATAGGTATGGTCAGGCTACTAAGCCATAACTTCAGGCATGGATGATAAATCCATTTTTTCAGCTCCGCTATAATTTCAAATAGTTGCAAAACAAATGGTGGGGGACCAACTGTAGACATTTTTGTACTGTTCATTAATTTCCTCACAATACTTGAACTGGCCATTGTCAGAGATAGAGAACCGGACCAAAATGACGGTTGGCTTAATCTAGCACAACAGTTTTAATTTTCTCAGAATTACAAAGGAAAATATATACCTCATATTTTGAGTACACAATTAAATGAGCATTTTTGATATTAGCTTTCCCCCCTTATTATCTGGGTAGTAAATGTCAACTGATAAATCTGAGCCTATTTGCCAATAGGACTAAATGCAAGAAACATGAAGGTTGCATCATGGCTAGCAGCAGAAACTGAAACTGTATATAGTAAGGAGAAACAGCTTTAAGCCAATATCCAAGCACTTTACAACAGCATCTGGTTGGTCACTGCAGGTAACCCATCAGATTACGGTCTTTGACTTTCCTCAGAAGAGACTTAACAATAGAAGGAAAATAATCACACTAAATCTCCCTCACCCAACGCGGTTTCAAAAAAAGTACGCTGTTTTGCCTGGGTTTTGACATTTGTCAAGGATAATTTAACTACTATCAGGAAAAAAATAACTTAAAAGCTTCTGCCTCCTTCATGAACTGCCATTTTCCTCCTAATCTATTTTCTCCTTGTTTTCTATATCAGCTTCTAACTTGCCTCATTCATAGTTATACTCTTTAAGACTTTTAGCAACTAAATATTTACTGACAGAATGAAGGCACACATTGGAAGTCATATTTTCCTTTTGTACGTATTTTTTCTACTTTAATACAGTAGGCATCATTTCATTAATAGGGCTGCAAGACAGTGAAAATGAATTTAGTCCAATTTTCTACCAAACAATTTGCAATGAGGTTCTTTAGGCAAATGCTCATATTCAACCTCTTAGACAGAATAAGTAGATGATTATAGTCTATTCTAGATCTTCACTTTATATGTATTTCCCAACAAAGTAAGTTTTGAGAAATCTATGGCTTTCCAAATGTTGAAGAAGTACAATCCCAGCATCTTTAACTGTTGGCTACCCTGGGTACGGTTGTTGAGGAGTACAGATTCATAACTTCTAGAAAGCTGCACATTTTACAGCCTTTTACAAACCTAATTTGTAAAGCCTTTCACTATCTCTGTGCTCTACCAGAGTGAGTTCACTGAGGATTGTGAGTATTTACATTGCTTCTTCTCGATCTCCTGATGCATGTATTCATGCTTTTCTTTCTAATGATGGACATGTCTCATTAGTAAATCTTTCAGAGAGTTGTACCATTTCAAACTCACCTCAACTTTTGCAGAGCTATCTGATTGGATTGCAGATTTGCAAGGGAAAGATCATGCCATCACTACTCACATCATAATTCTTTCATAATCTTAATTTACTCTGGACAAATAAATTATGAGCCCAAAATACTTTAAATGGCAATAGCACTTAGACTTATATACTGCTTCATAGTGCTTTACAGCACTCTCTAAGTAGTTTACAAAGTCAGCGTATTGTCCCCAATGATCTGGGTCCTCATTTTACCGATTTCGAACGAATGGAAGGCCGAATCAACCTTTAAGCAGGCGAGGATCGAATTCCTGGCAGCGAGTTGAATTAGCCTGCAATACTACATTCTAACCACTGTGTCGCCACATTAAAGAAATAAGAGAAACTCACGGATACATAAGATTTTAGACATGTTATGTGTTATTTTTTATTTTTATTTATTTATTGGAATTTGTCAACAAAAACAAGAACAAGAATAAGATAACAAAAATACAATGACAGGGACAAAAGGCACATTAGTGCACTTATGCACGCCCCTTTTACTGACCACTTAAGTATGACGTAAGGTCCACGGAAGTCTATTTGTGACTGAAGCTGTGAAAATTTGTAGCTGAGACAACTGAATCAGGTAGGGCATTCCAGATTTTGACATCTCTATCACAGAAATCATATTTTTTACAGTCAGGTTTAGAATGATTTACATTGAGTTTAAAGTGGTTGTTTGTACACGTATTATTGCGGTTACCCCAGACAATGCCCAATTACTATTCTTACTTCCAGTTCAGCACATTTTACTAACACCTATATTTGTTGAAATATGGTCACAGATAAGATTGGGCTAAGAGAAATAAAAATTTCTTTTTAAAAAAAATTGTGCCATAATTCCTAGTCTCTACAACTCTCTGGTTTCACATGAAAGCTGAAATAGGTTAATGCAGATTATAATCCATGTGTCTTATTTATTATACTTCACCTGATGCCACTTTCCCAATCCTGATCATCTTTATCTTTGTCTTCTTTGGCATCTGGAGCATGTGGATGCTTTTGGACAATTCTCATTCCACCAGCTTTGACTACAAGAAAAATAAGATGAAGTAAAGAATCCATCAGATAATCTAAGTAAAGATACAATGAACATATTAAGATTAACAGTTTTATAAAGTAGAAGACATGCAGAAAACAACTGTGACTGTTGTGATTAAATTCATTCAGCACTTATTGATTCATTGTCTACTGTATGCCTACATCTTTACAAATTTTAAGAGGTCTTTGTGGAAGACCTTTAATTCAATTACAGCATCCAATTAAAATGATAGCTAGGTGTAGGATCAACAAAAGAATCCTGAGAACTTTCATAAGCATTGTATTAATTAATTGATAAAACATTATATACTTTGAAATATGAATTTATATTCCCATTCAGACTTCTGATCCATTTATACTTTAAAGAAATGTATTTATTCTTTAAATTTCTAGGATATGGAAAAGTTACCACTGTAGATTATTACTTGAAAGTGCATATTGTGTGTCTGTGTGCGCGCATGCGCGCGTGCATGCATGCACATTTGGATACAAATGCATCAGGTATGGCAATGACAAAAATGTATATTGTGTAGAGCTATGTAAAAATGGTATAACAAATTATGCTAAATTATTTTCATAATATTTTCTGAAGGAACATATGTTAGAAAGGTTCTATCCAAGGAATTGTGGTTGATGGGGTCTTTGGAAATGAAACAAAACATAAATCAATAAAGGCATCACTTTATAGGTACTTTTCACTTTAAAAAATATGTTCCAATAGCAAAGTAGTTTAGTAAACCTCTTTCAGGATGTACCTACTTCACACCATGCAGAGGCTAATATCATGCCTTCTGCACAAAAGATTTCTTTATACTACTACAGTATTATTTCACTATATTTCTTCTTGATTTCCAAACCCGGAATTTATAGTCTTTCAGCTCTTTTCAACCTCACTCCTACTGAGTTAAATTGCTAAAATGAGTTTAACAAATAAGGGTCCTGGCAAGCCAATTAGGGAAAATCAGATTCTTAAAGCTATTTGCAAAGAAATACTTTTTTTCTGAAAGAAGTTATGATACTTTAAAATCTATGCTGGAACTTTCTCCCCCCAAAAGCATGAACTGTATTTTTGCTGGCTGTGATGGTCCCTGGATTTAAGATGAAAAATATGTAACTTTTTTAATTCCAGAAATTAACTCTTAGTGAATGACCAGAATAGTTTTAAATGAAAAATAACACTGGCTATATCCACACATCCTGAAATTATAATATTGCACAATATTTTTTGGGGGTCAGAAGGCATTGGAAATATCCTTCAGTACTGACCTCTGGATAGCAATGCTATTCCTGAAAAAAATCTAGGAATTTCCTTACACAATCACTATCTTCTGAGAAGCTCCTGGCCAAAAGGATAGGACGATTGTTTTTCTGATAAATTCAGAAACACGCACATCTTGCTTCGGTATGTATACATTTTAGATAACAGGACTGAGAACTGTAGAGTTAAAAAGCAGGGAAAGCTTCTGATAATTTTGACCATTCAACTTTCAATTGTCCATGTATTAAATGGTAATAATGAAACATTCTTCATTTCTGTGTGCAAAAATGTACAAAAGCTTAAAGTGAAGCATTCAAGCTGCTAGTAAAGGAAATTTGTGCCCAAAGGAGTAATATCCTTTGTTTGTACTTAAGATCTTGCATGTAACAGAGTTGAGATTCCATCTTAATTCATTATGCAGTGCATCAATGTGATCAGGATTTGAATTGTCTAAGAGAATCAATTTAGGGATTCAATCTGATGTGTGTGTACATGCTGAAAAGTCTATCAGATCTTCAAATTGATGGAAAGACACCTGATATCATTCCAAAATTCTTCAAGAACCTTCTTAAACCTATTGCAAATGACTTAAACCTATTGTACAAACTTTTTCTGGAAAGACAGCCATTTGTAAAGTTTTCTTTTCCCTCTCAATTTAGAGGGGTTTCTATTTATTCATTCACAGCTGAGTTGGGACACCTATATTCTCCTTGTGTTGACAAATTACAGTTTTCATCACTCTCACCTTTAGTACAACAAGTATGTATGACCACCAAGATCCTGGACTCCATTACCATTGCAGAAGAGATTGAATCCTCCCTGTTCTATACTATACTCCCAGAGCATACAAAAAGAGGTAGACAATTGTTTTCATTGCAAACAGATATATATATATATATATATATATATATATATATATATATATATATATATATATATATATATATATATATATATATATATATATATATATAGTCCTCCCCTTATCATAAAATTGGGTCATAAATTTCTGTATTAAGTTGGTGTGGTCATAAAATGAATTATCATGTGACCAGATCCAATTTTATGACTGTCTTAATTCAGCAGTTAAAATGCTGTCTCTAGTTTCCTGACCACCCTTTGAGGAGAGGGAGGAAAGGCGTAGAGAAGGCCTGCCGACCAGCGGCAACAAAGCACATCTACATCCTCTGCTCCATGTGATGGGAATTGGGAGACAAATCGCGGCAGCTGGGCATTCGCCAGCATGGCAAAAAGGTCGACTGCTGGCGTCCCGAAGCGATGGCAAATCTGCTGGAACAGCTCGGGTTGCAACTGCCACTCCCCATGGTCCACGGTTGGCCTGCAGGTTCACTGTTCCCGAGATGTACTCTGACACAATCGATCCCAGGTGTCTCTCTGCTCACATGCCTAGTCTCAGGGCCTCGGCCCATAGGGACTTTGATTGAGTGTCCCCTTGCCAGTTTAAATGGGCTTTTGCCGCCATGTTGTCCATGAGCAGGAGCACGTGTTGGCCCTTGAGCCGGGTCTTGAAGTTGAGTAGTGCTAGGCGAGCCGCCTTGAGCTCTAACCAATTTATGTTGTGAAAGAGGTCAGCCTCCGTCCACCGTCCCTGCGCTAGCTGGTTCTCTAGCACTGCTCTTCAACCATAAAGGCTGGCATTTGTGATTAGTGTTAGACGGGGCGGCTCCCAAATCTTGGATCCCAGACTTAGGGCTGGAGACAGCCATCATCGTAGGGACAGAAGAACCTGTGTGCACCAATGCGCTGGTGCCGTCACTGGAAAGGAATCAGGGCCCACTGCAATGTTCTGGAGTGTAAATGGGCCCAGGGCATGATACCTATGCAGGAAATCACTTTTCCTAAAAGGCTGGATAACATGAATACAGACATTGACTGAGCCTGACGTATCTGATATATTAGCTGGACAAGGCTGTCCTGGAGGTCTGGTGATAAGAAGACTTGCCCCCGGACCGTGTCGATGACCGTTCCCAGGTATTGAAGTCTCTTGACGGGTTGTAGGTGGCTTTTTGAAAGTTCACCGAGAACCCCAGAGTTTGCAATGTCTACATTGTCAGCTGCAGGTTGTGTTGTGCCTGGGCCGCCGTTGATCCTTGGATGAGGACGTTGTTGAGATAGCACTGGATTCTTACTGGGACTGTTTGCAGGTAGGCCGCACCACTGCCAACACCTTTGTGAAGGTCCGGGGCACCGATGCTAAACCAAATGGGAGTGCTCTGTATTGGTAGTGTAAACCTGCATACGAAAATCTAAGAAATTTCCTATGATTTGCGAAGATCAAAATATGCAGGTATGGTTCGGTTAAGTCAATGGGGGCCAGGTAGTCACACTCTTTGATGCCTGCTAAAATCATTTCCAATGATGACATCTTGAATCTGTGATACACTAGGTGGCGGTTGAGGGATTTCAGGTCTAGTATAGCCCTCCAACCGCCTGATGCTTTAGGGACCAAAAAGAGGTTGGAATAAAACCCCAACCCCTTCTATGACCAGTTCTATTGCCTGAATGTCAAGGAGATGATGGCCTTTCTCATAAGTTTACGCTTTTCGCTGACCTTGGACCTGGAGAGCACCCAAAAGCAACTGGGGGGAAGGAGAACAACTTGAGCCTGAGCCTCTCACGTACTGTGCTAAGTACCCATGCATCCGTGGTGACTGCCTCCCAGGCTTCAGCAAAGATGGTGAGGCGACTGCCGATGGGATGATCCCTGGAGGAATCACTTCCCTCTGCGGAAAGAACGTCTGCCTCCCCCTCGAAAGGGCCTCCTGCCCTGGGACTGATAGTGGTTCTGGTACTGAGGCTGAAACCTCTGTCTGTCCCTGTTAAACCCCCTATCTGCCTGTCTATCTGGGTGAGGCTGATAGTACCCATGAGATGGTGTCTCGTGGTCTGTAGGCCAGTCTGCAATAAGGTATCAGCCACTATTCTGTATGCTTGGTGGCAGACGTGGGGAGGACTTTTTTTATCTTTGTTCTCGATCAATATTGGGTCAAGAGATTTTCCAAATAAGGATCCCCCCAAATAAGGTGCAGCCGCTAACCTCCATTGGACTTAAGTGTCTGCTTTCCATTTGTGCAACCAGACCAGACGTCTGGTGGCAACTGACGATGACAGGGCCCGGGAAGCAAACTTCATCACTGTGAGGGTGGTGTCCGCTGAGAACTGGGTGGCAGCCAGCAGTTTATTAAAGTCCTGCTGGAGGCGTGTTTCCTTGTGGGAGACTCATTCTTGAACCTGTTGTAGACACTACAAGGATGTTCTATTGAAGAATGAGGCAGCCGAGGAAGCTTTAATTGCCAAGGCAGCCACCTAAAATTTTTTGCAGAGGGTGAGCTCCGCCTTCCTGTCCTCAGGTTTGAGGTTGTCAGCAATATCCCCCACCACTAGGGCGGAAGATATAGCCAGGGCCACCACTGGCACATAAACAGTTGGAACCTGAAGGATGTTAGTGAATGCTTGATACATGTTATAGAATCGGTGGTCAGAATCCCCTGGGTTGGAGAATGACCCTGGACGGGCCCACTAATTTTTAACTACTTCGGAAAATAGCTGTGGGGCAGGTATCTCCTCCTTGTCCAGTTGGGGCTGAGAGAATAGGATAGCTTTCTTGGCTGGCTGGGGCTGAGCTGTAGGAGTTTGGGTAGGAGGAACCTGGGCAGATAACTCCAAATCAGCTATAGCCCTGGCCTTGCGAAGGAGTGACTTAAACAGTGGAGGAAAACAACCAGAAAAGACAAGAGGGTCTGGTTTAGATGATTCCTCATCTTCAGATAAATCTAGGTCCCTGTGGGGCTCCTCCCCCAATAGGGATGTCTCACTGGCCACTGAGGGTGAGGCAGGTCTGACCTCCATAGGAATCCTGGTCTCCCTGCTGCGAGTGGAGCTAGGCCCCTTGTCTACAGGTTGTTTGCCTGGGGCCTTGTCTTTCTGGCATAGGCCAGAAGCAATGCCATGTGAAATGGCCTGAGCAATCAGTTGTTGCTTTCTGCCTGCGTTGTTCATCCCTCTCCACTGCCTTGGATTGGCGTTGGACCACAGGTGCCCTGCCTCCCTTGGATTTGGCCTTGGCTTTCCTGGGGGGGGGGCTATCCTGACTTTGTGCCTGGCTGCCTAATGGGGCTATCATTGGCCATGGCTATGCCAGGCTTTGCACTCACGGCCCTTAGAATAGCTCCAAAGACGTTTCCGGTGCTGGGAGCCTTCCAAGCCTTTTTTTTCCTTTGCCACTTGCTTCTCTACATAGTGGCACTTAAAATGGCCACCACAACGAGACCTTGCTGTTGGAGGTTTCAAAATGGCCACCGTGCCTTGTTATGAAGCTCTGGAGGCTTCACTGCTCAATGTCTCTGAAAGTCCAGTGGCTGAATTTAAGGGAGCCATGCAACCTCCATGAGTCCGGAGGATTCCTCTGCTCCCTGAGGCTAGCCCAGTTAGGGGATTCCCCTTGAGGGGTAAGACACCCCCATAGATCAGGCGGGCATTGTAGGCTCCCTCTCTATTACTCCCAACTATTTTAGAATGTCAGATGTCCAATTTTGTCAAATTTAAGTGTTGTCCATAGACTGATAATAATTCAGAAGTGGAACCAAGGAAATTACTTCCGTGACCCGTCAAAACCGCGGTCCACTAAAGCTCGCCCGATTAAAGCGCGTACCTGACATCATCAGCAGCGCGACAAATACAACTGCGGAGAAAAAAGGGCGCTTTAAAAAGCGCTTTTAAAGCAAGCCGATTCACATAAAGGTAAGGGTTAGGTTAAGCGTTAGGGTTAGGTTAAGGGTTAGCGTTAGGTTAAGGGTTAGGTATAGGGTTAGGGTTAGGTTAAGGGTTAGGCTTAGGCTTAGGTTTAGGGTTAGGTTTGGGGGGCTTAGGTTTAGATTTACGCGTTAATTTTAAGTTTACCGCTCACAGCGTGCTGTTTTCGTCGTGCTGTGATGACGTCACGTACGCGCTTTCGTCGAGCGCGCTTTAGTCTACCGCGGTTTTGTGGTGGAACCATTACTTCTTCTCTTAGACCAGACTGAGTTAAACTGGGCCAAGGAAGAGGAGAGTCATAGGCATGGCTTCTGAATTAATTGACTCAGTCTCTTGACCAATCAGGCTATGAGAATACCCACTCCTGAGCCGTCCTGCTGTATCCATGTAGAAGATGATTTACTGTATGCTAACAAATGAATTAAACTCAAGGGTTATTAAATAGTTTCAGTGAAGAAATCTAGTCTTGTTCTTCTAACTCTAGATTAAATGAAACAGCCCAGCCCTACTAACTATAATGTTTGAGATTTGTTTATAGAAAAGGGAATTGAAGGGGTCTTTATTTATTTGAAATTTAAAGAACCATGAATTAACAAAGTTTTTGTAAGTAGTCAATATGAAACAGATTTAATATTATTATGGTGATTACTCATAACTTCAGCCTACTCTCTACTAAAGCAGTAGAGAGTCTTGCTTCTTTTCTCCCCCCTCCCCCCCAAATTCTAACACCGACTTTTAGCACCTATTCACACTACAAAGTATTATGGTGATATTTTATAATATACAGATGGAATCTATTTCAGTTACAGCACAAAGACAAGAAAAGTTGTTATTCTTAAATTAAAATAAATAAGCAGGACGACCTCCAATAAATAAATCCACAATGTGTAGGGTCTATCTCTAAAATTCTAAAATATGAAATCCAAAACATGCCATAAACCACTATACCAGACTGCATTTGTCTTATCTCCAAATACTAAGTAGTGCACATCGCAGTGCAAAACCGATTTGTGCTGATAGAAGTACACAGATAAAAGTTTGATAATAAAGACAGAACAATGTAAGAACATGAGCAGATATGAAGAACAAAACGTGTTAGGATACTTAACATGATGGAAAAAGAGTAAACTAGGTCTAAGTAAAAAGTCCAATTTTTCAATATTGGAACAGTAAAAAGGTTTGAGGTATTCATAAAAGTTAATGTTAGGAACCCTGACATGATGGGTGCATAATTTGATCCTCTGTTTTAGAGCCAAGCTTGTTTAATAACTTTTTAAGCATTATTAGGATCTAAAGCAATGAGAAATTCAAAGAAAAAAAACATAGGTTTGAGGCTGTTTTTCTAGTGATTCCTCCAGATAGGTTTAAATTTAGCAGCTAGAATTACCAAGCTAAACCCACTGGAATGAAGACAAGTTTTAACCAAAAAAGCAGCCAAGCCTATGTTTCCAAGGAAATACAACTCACCTCTAGATGTATTGCCACAATTAAAAGGATGGAGCAATAATTTGAATTGTGCTGCTTTTAATACACAACAGTTCTTACAGTTACCAAAATAACATTTTAAGTTCAAACATTTTTAAAGCATTGGGATCACAGTGGCACACCTTCTATGCTGAAAAATAGAAGTAATAATTCTGAGTGTACTGTATACAATAAAATGTTTTATGTAGATGGTGAAGAACCAAAATAGATGTAAAAATTTGTTCATTAGATTTTCCATCTATTTGTTACCTATGGTTTGAATTAAAAATGTCAATTTTGTATTTTTATGGTTTATTAATTAATGTTCAGCTTATAGAAGGTTAACAGTTTAAAGGAGATTCCTGACCGAAGTATTTATATAAAAATTAAGTAAGATGAACCAGAATACTTGGTGGAGCAGTGGTTAGAATGCAGTACTGCAGGCTAACTCACTGCTCACTCCAGGAGTTCAATCCTGACCGGTTCCTGACTGGAAGTTGATTCAGCCTTCCATCTTTGGAGGTCAGTAAAATGAGGATCCAGCTTGTTGGGGCAATATGCTGACTCTGTAAACCACTTAGAGAGGACTGTAAAGCACTATGAAGCGGTATATAAGTGCTATTGCTATTACCTATCAATATAGGAAATATTTTACTAAAAGAGAGAAGTTACATGGACTTTTACATAAATATTAATTTTTAAAAATTGTCTCATAATGAAGCAACTTACAAAAGAAGCATACGAAACAATTTCCAACTTTTCTTTCCTTTTATATTAAATAAATATGATTTGCCAGTACTTTGCTCCTAGCTGGGCCAAAGAGACACAGCATCTTTCGTGCCGAATACAGGACTAGAAATTGCATTACCCTGCTCCTAATGCGGCACCTTTAATCAATATTCCAGACTGTCATGTTATTTAGATTACATCTCTGTTGTGGCGCAGCAGGAGCCGTTGGAGCTGCCACCAGACTCCGACAGTGAGGGGCCCGATGAGTCAGCTCCGGAGGACCAGGCACAGAGAGGCTTGGTTGGCCACCAGGAGGTGCCTGAGCCTTGGACCAGTGGGGAGGAGATGAGGGAGAGTGAGCCGGACGCCAGTAGTGAGTTGTTCCTGGATGCACTCCATCGAAGAGCTAATAGGCGTAAGAAACAGTTGCGCAGTTACTGGAGATAATTGCACTCAGCTGGTGGTCATTAGGCTCCTCTCCAGACTATAAAAAGACTACTTGTGCACACGCCCCTCTTGCAGAAGTCAACGCAGGAACAAATGTCGGAGAACATTGTTATGAGCTTGGCAGGCTGGATTGCTGCCAAGCCTTATCTGTGTTTATTGCTGCCCAAGCTTGTTTGTGCCAGTTTGCTGCCAAGGACCTGTTTGTCTGTTAATTAAATGCTGTAACTTATCTTTGGCTTGGAGTGTGTGTTGGTGTGGGACGAGGGGGGTCAGAACACATCTCTATTACACTTTTATTGCTTTATAGGTAACTCAAGGCAGCAAACATATGTAGTACTTCCCCACCATTTTCCTTACAACAAACCACCTTATGAGATCGATCGGGCTGAAAGAAAGTCACCAAACTGGATTTCATGCCTAAGGCGGAACCAAAACTCTAAGTCTGCTCATTTCTAGGCCAACACTGTAACCACTATACCAAACTGACTGCAAATAAACATATCTCAGGAAAATGTCAATGTCAATGTCAAATAAACTCTGAAAAAGTACTTGCTTTTTCACTGGTACTTCGGAACTTCAAAGCACTGGGAGTAGGAGAATTTGAAAATATTTCCCTATTTATTTACCCAGTACAAAGCATCTGAATTCGCATCATTAAACTCTTGTTGCCCAGAGCGGTTGTGATTTGATTCTCATTTTTTTATTCTAATTTTATAGAAATTAAAACTATCTTTAAAAAGGGCTGATAAGGAATAATCACTTCATTGCATCTGATGTGTTGCTTTTGAAATGATTTTTTTTTTGCCCCTGAAGTGTTATTTTAAACAGGATTTTTTTTGCATTTTTGTTCTTCATATATGGTTTCTGGGTGTTTGAAGTAAGTAACTCTACCTCTTCACACAATCCCAATCTTAGCAAGTGAAATCTGCAAAAAAAACAAAACAGGAAGAATATCCTAGCATACACATTTATACACACACACACAAGTAACTCTTCACACAATCCCAATCTTAGCAAGTGAAATCTCCAAGAAAAAAACAGGAAGAATATCCTAGCATACACATTTATACACACACACAAGTAACTCTTCACACAATCCCAATCTTAGCAAGTGAAATCTGCAAGAAAAAAAAACAGGAAGAATATCCTAGGCATACACATTTACACACAAACACACACACAATCGGCATTCATTTCAAGAATTCTTCCTTCTGTTGACTGCCTTATCATCATTATCTGCCCGAGGAAAAACACTGCAAGAGGAAACAAACGGGTTTGAACTATTGACCCTTCCATAAAGAGTCCCCCAAATACAGGATTCTCTTTTCTTTTCACGGCTCCAAGACAAGACACGTGTGTCCGATGTGAACACGTCAACCAGAAAAGGGGGATGGGGCAAGTCCCGGTTTTTTAGGCAGCAGTGTTTTTCAACCTTGGCCACTTGAAGATGTCTGGACTTCAAGTCCCAGAATTCCCCAGCCAGCGAATGCTGGCTGGGGAATTCTGGGACTTGAAGTCCAGACATCTTCAAGTGGCCAAGGTTGAAAAACACTTTAGGGGACTTGCAACAACATATTCCACGCGCCCTAAACAGAAGCCACTGCGCGCGCGCGCGACCCTCCGCCTTCCGTTATTGGCAGTTAAAGAGCGAACGTTTAAAAAAAAAGGAGCCGTTAATACTTTCAACTGCCGTCGCGTCCGAGTGAACCCCCCCCCCCGCGCGCGCTTTAGGAATAAGCGCTAGCATAGGATCGCGCAGTCCTTTGTTTACTCAAAAGTAAACAACCTTCCCGGTTCCAAGAACGACACTAAACTCTCCAAAAAACCGCCGTCAACAATTAACGCCTGATGCCCATATAAAGCTCCCAAGAACCCAGTTTGAAAGCGCCCTCAGAGGTGGGATCTCTCTCCCCGTGAACGGTCCCCCTTCTTCCCCGGCGCCATAAACTTCCCACAAGAGGAGGCAGAAGTGGCGGGAGGAGGAGAAAAAGGACAAGCGGGAAGGAGTAGCAGCTGTATACCGGCGGGAGGGTGTCCAGCGCGGGTTTCTGCTTTGACTTTGGGCGGCGAAGACATGGTTTTGGCTCCGAAAACCCGCCGCTTGGCAGGACAGCCGCGAGTCCAGCACGGAAGACACGACGGCAGCTGGTAAGGCTCGCCTCAGTCCAAAATAAAGACACTCCTCCTCCTCCTCCTCCGTGTAAGCTTCGCTTGTCAACGTGGCTACTCCCCGTCGCTGCGCTCTGGCGTCAGAGCTTGGGGTAAAGCAGGAGGAGGAGGAGGAGGAGGAGGAACAACTACTTTACTCCTTCCTCTTCCTGCGCTTCTCGCAGCCAATGTGTTGAGGTTGCCAGTGGAGTTTCCTTTAAAAGAAAAGGAATATATTGCGTTCAAATAAACCCAGATTCTACACAAAACCCCAGAAAACAAACAAACAAACAAAAAGCACAATAAGGCAATTTCAAGCGGAATTATTTTTTTACCTATTTTTCAGAGTTGGCTAGTACAGTGTTTCTCAACCTTGGTGACTTTAAGTCCTATGGACTTCAACTCCCAGAATTCCCCAGCCAGCTGTGCTGGCTGGGGGATTCTGGGAATTGAAGTCCACAGGACTTAAAGACTCCAAGGTTGAGAAACACTGGGTTAGTAGACTCACAAGCAAGATTTCGGGCTCAAGTGAACCCAGATTCTGCAGGGACCCACCCAACCCCCGTTACAAACCCCCCCCCCCCACAAATCAGTTTTAAGCTAAACCATTTTGCCCATTGGATACATATAATTTGAGATGTTAATGCAAATGTATTAAAAAAAACACCCCTAGATTTCATTGAATTTTAAAATAAACCCCTTAGGAACCATCAGGATCCCCCCCCCCCAACCCACTTCTGGGTTTCAAAAAATAGCAATAGCAGTTAGAGCAATAGCAGTTAGGCTTATATACCGCTTCATAGGGCTTTCAGCCCTCTCTAAGCGGTTTACAGAGTCAGCATATTGCCCCCAACAACAATCCGGGTCCTCATTTCACCCACCTCGGAAGGATGGAAGGCTGAGTCAACCCTGAGCCGGTGAGATTTGAACAGCTGAACTGCAGTCAGCTGAAGTAGCCTGCAGTGCTGCATTTAACCACTGCGCCACCTCGGCGCAGCACCACCAACTGCAAATATATAGGAGGCTTGGGAGATTGAGCGTAAAAGTGGCAGAACTGTGTGAGAGAGTAGGTAAAAAATAGGAGTGGGGTGTCTCGAGCAATTAAAATAATCAACAGCTGTTAGCAGTAGGTGCTGTAAGAGCCTCCTAGTTCAACGAAAGTGTATCATGCTGAGAAGGCTGCTGAGAAGAAGGCTGCTGAGTTCTGTCTCCCTTCCCTCCAGTGGTGGGTTTCAAAATCTTTTAGAACAACTTCTGTAGGTGTGGCCTGCTTTGTGGGAGTGGCTTGCCAGCCATGTGACCAGGTGGGAGTGGCTTGCCAACCATGTGGCCAGGTGGGAGTGGCTTGCCAGCCATGTGACTGGGCGGGCGTGGCCAACTTGAAAAATGTGGTGAAATTCACTTAACAACGCTCTTGCTTATCAACCAAAATGTTGGCTCAGAAACTCTGGCATTTGAAGCACGCAAGTCTTTAAGCTGTCAAGTTACAAGACCTTTGCACCCCTAACCCTTTAGGGAAAAAAAACCCAGGGGTGTTCAAACTTGACAGCTTTAAGACTTGTGGACTTCAACTCCCAAAATTCCTCCTCCAGTCATGTTGGCTCAGGAACTCTGGCATTTGAAGCCCGCAAGTCTTAAAGCTGTCAAGTTACAAGACCCTTGCACCCCTTAACCTTTAGAAAAAATACACCAGGGGTGTTCAAACTTGACAGCTTTAAGACTTGTGGACTTCAACTCCCAGAATTCTTCCTCCAGCCATTTTGGCTCAGGAACTCTGGCATTGAAGTGTGCAAGTCTTAAAGCTGTCAAGTTACAAGACCTTTGCACCCCTAACCCTTTAGAAAAAAAACCCCAGGGGTGTTCAAACTTGACAGCTTTAAGACTTGTGGACTTCAACTCCCAGAATTCCTCCTCCAGCCATGTTGGCTCAGGAACTCTGGCATTGAAGTGTGCAAGTCTTAAAGCTGTCAAGTTACAAGACCTTTGCACTCCTAACCCTTTAGAAAAAAAAACCCAGGGGTGTTCAAACTTGACAGCTTTAAGACTTGTGGACTTCAACTCCCAGAATTCCCCCTCTCGCTCTTCATCTTGATGATATGCGGAAGGGCAGGGGGAGGGAGGTGGAACCGGTTCTAAACAGCACTGTAGATTTGTGGAACCTCTTCTGTAGAAGAGGTTAGAACTGGCAGGAACCCACCCCTGCTTCCCTCAATTATTTGCCGTAATAGAAAGGTGGACTGAACAGGCTATTCCTTTGAGGGAGCTTTTCTTCGTATTTAATGCATTTCCCACCTCCAAAAGGAAAAAAATAACTTTCCAGCTTAGGTTGGAAGTTCCACCGACTTATGGAAAGCACCTTCAATTCTGAAGAGCCTTGGACACTTAAATTGTATTAGAGTTCCTGCATCTTGCTTTGAAAGTACAGGCAATCCTTGACTTACAAAAGTTTGTTTAGTGATTGTTCAAAGTTGCAATGGCACTGAAGAAGGTGATTTATGATTGTTTTTCACACTCACGATGGTTGCAGCATCCCCATGGCCACATGATCAAAATTCAGATGCTTGGCAACTGATATTTATGACTGTTGCAGTGTCCTGGGGGTCATGTGATCAGCGTTTTCCACCTTCTGATAAAGTCAATAGGGAAGCCAGATTCACTTAACAACCATGTTAATAACTAATGATTCACTTAACAACTGTGGCAAGAAAGGTAATCAAATAGGGCAAAACTCATTTAAAAATGTCTTGCTTAACAACATAAATTTTGGCCTCAATTGTGGTCATTTATCAAGGACTAGTTGTATTTACCATTTTGATAATAAAATGGCTTGGTAGGGCTTATGAGCCACAATGAATTTCTCTCAATATCCCCAGCAAATGTTAACATAGCCAGCATAGTGCAAAAGGCACCCTTGAAACATTTATTTTTACTGCCCAAATCCTGAATGGTACAGATACCTGGAAGATAGTAGCTGAGATTTTTTAGACTTGCACAACAAATAAAACCTAGAATTCATGAAGACAATATGCCTACCTATCAGAAATGTAGAAGACTTTTTTTTTAGTAATAGCACCCATCTTCACTGGTCAGCTGTTTTTTCCCCCTCCAATATTATTTCTATTGGCATAAAGAGGAAGAACAAACTGGATCTGTTTAATTGTTATCGCTTTTAATGCCTTCCTTTATAATATCTGCTTTGATAAATTTTTGTTTGAAAAGTAGGATTTATTGAAGAAAAACAATATAAAGTTAGATTTATAAAAAGTTTTTATAAAACGCACACAAGGACAAGAAGCTTTTTTCTAGTCTCATTCAGTAGTAAACTAAAAGATTATGGTTTTTTTTAGCTGTTTAAAAAATGGAAGCAACCACAAAAAGAAAATTCAGAAACACATTAAAATTTGTAAGTATAAGTATATACATCTTTAAGAGAAGGAATTGGGCAAGAAAAGATAAATTGCTTTGTTTACCCAGCTATTTTTATAGTGATAAATGCAAGAATATTTAATGGCACTCTACTTGCTCCTGTTCTCACTTGTACAATCTATATAATAGACAAATAATAAATAAATAAGAATAAAAGTGCTGTGCTTAATCATTTCCGAAGCCTAAAATTGAAGGTCATGATCTTGATAAATACTTTGATATCTTTAAACACACATTAAAAGGCTGCTTAAGAATAAGTACTTTAAAAATAATAGGAATATTAGTTTTTACTAGCCACTCAGTTTTTGCTTAAATTGGACTGGTATATAAATTCTTTAAAATTTTTAAAAAAATGAAATAAAAGATTGGGGTTGGAGGGAACTGCTCACTTTTGCTTGTTTGTAGCCTGTAAATAATTACTGCAGAAGGCATAGTTGATAACTCTTTGTTTAACTTACTATTGCAACTTAACTTGCTAATGTGATAGGAGCTACAAAATTGTATTGGGCAAAAAAAAAGGAAGCCAAGATGTCACAGTAACCTAGACTTCTATATTAGCTGGGCAAGGCTTTTACCCTGAAGTTGTCCTCTTATCGTTTCTAAAGGAGATATGCCATTAGGCGATACAATTCCGTGATAAAGTATTCCACCCTTTGGGATTTTCTGAATTTCTATATATCTGAGCCACTGAATGAATCGTGCTTTATATCAAAGTATTGTGAAGAGGCCATTTGTCAATCAGCTAAAGCACAAGTGAGTCCTACAACACCGTAAGGACTGCAGACATGTTACCACGTTTAGAAAAGGATCTATAAAGCATGGGTTTCAAAACTTTTGGCTTGCTTAGCCCTCTCTGAGTGAAGAGGAATTGTCTTGAGCTGTGTATAAAATATATAGTTATTAAAACTATAGAGAGGGATCCAACTTCTCTGTGTGCATGTGTCTGTTTGAGAGAGGGGGAGGGAGGGAGAAGAAAAAGAATGAAGGAAAACTTTTTCGCAAAGGAGAAAAACAAATGCTGTCGCTTTAAATCGGAACTGAGCATGCCTGGCTGTGGAATTCTGGGAGTTGAAGTCCACAGGTCTAAAAAAATTTGAAACCCCTGTGTCAGTGCCTCACCAGCCATAAATCTCACTGCACATCACTATTAGTTAATGTATATAAATAACCAACCTTTTACAATACTTTTATTATGATCATGTGGAGCCTCATTACTTGCTATCCAGGGCTGCCTGCAGCTTATGTTATATGGATTGGACATGTCTGCTGTAAAGGTTTTAAAATGGCCAAGTCAAAATCTAGACCCAAACGCTGCCAAAATATTGTGGCAGAACCTGAAACAATCAATTCATGCTTGAAAACTCTTGGAATGTTACCAAGTGGAAGCAATTTGCCACAAAGAAATCAGTTGAAATTCCTACGTAATGATATCAAAGTCTGATGAACCATGGAAGCATTTAGTAATAGTGGAGCTAATGTTAAGTGCCATGTTATTGACTATCAGGGAGCAATTTTCATATTTGCATGCTGTATCTTGAATGACCTAATTTTGGTCTTAAATGTTTATTCCAAGTCAGATAAGTTTCAGTAGCAAAGGTAATCAGAAATCCAGAAAAAAAGAGATCAATCTTTTTGGACAGCTATTATATTGCTATACAATAAAGTATAGAAGTTACAGTACCTTCCAAAATCTTAGTTTGCAGAATGCAAGAATAGATGAAAGGAGAGAGCATCATCAGATGAAAGAGGCTAGACTTGATTTGTGATGCCACATGGTTAATGATTATAGAAGTGCATTTTTTTTTGTTTCCCCAGTGTGCTAGCAGTTCGATATTTGGTCTTCTATTTTTATTATATTTTAATTCTGTATACTGCCTTGAATCTTTCTGATTTGGCATCCTTAACAAAATTGATTCTAGAGGCTTGAAAATATTTAAAAGTACAAGAAATGAGATAGTTCTTAACAAATATTCTGTTAAAACTTCAAAGATCTTCAAATGTGCATAAAACACTTAAAAATCATTTCTAAAATACAGATTTGAGGTTAAGAAGCCCTAAATATCTTGGAAGAAGCCCTAAACATCTTGAGTGTCATGGTTAGGTGGGATTAAGACCAAGTTCATGTACACATTCAACAGTGAAAGTTCTCTGACATTTTGGAACAATTTGCCTAGCCCTAACCTATTTCTCAGATCAAAGGAGGGTTGTGCCAACGTGAGCTTCTAGAGAAAATGTGATCTACAAATTATCAAATACATTTTCTTTGTAGATTTATAAAGGCAATAAAGACAATGTTATCCCAAGTCTATTTTTGTCTTTTATTTAGGGCTGACGAGAACTTGGTAAGGCAGTGATTCACCTTGGTAATATTAGTTCAGAGGTGGGTTCCTACCGGTTCGCACCAGTTCGGTATAACCAGTTCGTCAAATCTACCAAACTGGTTAGAAGAGGTTCCACCAGTGGACCCTGAAAGCAGGCCACACCTACAGAAGAGGTTCCAAATTTTTTTGAAACCCACCACTGTATTAGATGCTGAACTTTTTATCTGTTCCATTTGACTATGTATATTTCCTCAGTTTCATGAACGTACAGTAAGATATCCCTGCCATCTTTGGCCATTCATTTTTCTAAATGAAATCCAAGTTGAAAATTTTCTAAAGCAGGGCCACACTTAATTGAAGTTCTAACGCAACAATTGTGCCACTTGGCCCTTCCCTTGCTTAACTGACAAGACTTTAAGATCCAAAGTTTTAAACTTTAGTCACTCACCATGCCAAGAAAAAAAATTAAATAATGCAGATTAAAGTTGTAGCATATATAGACAAGTACAAAAAAGTTGACTAAAGTAAAGTATGGCAATGAAAAAACTAAGAGCAAGATGAGTAAGGGGAAATCTTTGGTCTCCCTCCATTTCCCTTGATGCTGTAAGCAGGTGGTTATTTTACTTAATGGTGAATCTAGGACTGCCCTTATGATAAAAGCTGCATATTTATTTTTTCTTCTCTGTGTGTTTGATGGAATTAGTTTGGAAAGGCTGATTTTGACCTCTCTAAATGCTTGAAAGGGAACAGTTTTTCTTGCCAGATCCAAATATGATACTCTGTAATACCTTGACATAATGAACAAATGCATTAATCTTTATTACAGTCAAAAGCCAGAGATAAAAGGCATGGTAAGTGAATACATGTAATAAATAGGCAATTGTAGTAGTTGAAAAAAATGTGTAACAACTGTGGGAGACTGTTCACTGATGCCTAATTTTCATGGTTGCTATACAGAATTTTATTATGATCTGAGTTATAAATGGTTTGGAGTCTGAAAAAGAATGAACATGTAAGTATTGTCAGATGGCTCTGGGTACTGATAAAAAAAGGAAATATATAAGCATTAAAAATATACTCAATCCTTGTTATATAGAGGGATTATGGTCTTGAAAACGCTGCTGAAAATGGAAACTGCAGTTATCGAAGCATTAATCCTATAGGAAAAATGGGGTTAGGCTCTTAAAGATCCTTTTCAGTTTATCCATTACTGTAAACCTATTGTGTTTCCAATAATAAAGAACATTCAATAAATTTACAGTATTTTGTTTTAAACAATGAACTCTAATTGGCAATAAGACAATAACTTTTATTGAAAGAATAAAAAAACCCTTTTTTCATTATCTTTTTGGTCATCCTTAGCCATACCATTCTAATTCTCATTGCTAAACTCAGTGTGTCTTCTGTTAAAATCTTAACATCTTCCTCCTATTGCATGTCCTCAAACCTGTTGCCACAATCCTTCACAGCAAACTCATAATATCTTGCACATTTTTTAAAAGGTGTTCTTTAACATCTTTAATGTCTTACGTATTGGTCATACACTGTGGCCTTGCTTTTGTCCAGTAATTGTTTACAGTAGTCCAAGAAACGTTATCCTAGTCTACTTTATTTACATAGACTATTACATCACAATTGATATAATCATCAGTCCATTGTAGAGTTGAGGGTTTGCATCTAAATGTTGGCACACATTGCAATAGAGCTCCTGGGTATAATGGCTTTTGAAAGTGCCTACAGTTTCCTGATCAAGTCTTGGAGGAAAAGAAGTGTTGTTTCATGGCATGAAAAGGACTTTGGGTGAGCATTTTCAAATCCACAAAAATGTGTTGTCTAATAGTAGTAGAATCTTGAATGCAAAGGTCTTTTTTCTAAGGTAATGTTCTAGTGCAGGATTAAGTAGTTGAGTAGTTAAGTAGTCCCCAAAATGTCAGAAGTCATCCAGGCTTTGATGTTCCATTTCCAAATGACTGGTAGGTAGTTCAGATTTTTCCCCCTTAAGGGTGCCTGGTTTTTGGGTCCAGTATCCATGAGAATTTTATATTTATCAAAATAAAATAACTGTCCACTTTAGTGTTTTGAGCTTGTTCCACAGATTATAAAGAATTTAGAATCAAAAGCAGGTTTGAAGTCCAGAAACATTGCATATAACATATTTTATAATTGTGAATACAAATTTTAGAACAATACTAAAATGTAGTCGATAGTTGACTGGCCTTCACTGAATCCTGTTCATTCATCCCTTATCACTCCCAATTTACTCATGTCTGAAATTTGTTGTTTAAATGCTTTAGATAATTAAGGACGACTAAATAAAAATATCAACAAGGGGACCCACTAATCACTTTGGGTAAGAAGTTTCTCAGGGCCTTCTCAGTCTTGTTTTATAAAGTTTTTTATTTTTTTATTTTCATAACATATATATATAGTATACATATATATATATATATATAGTATACATATATAAACCACATGTATACTATTACATAGCCAACATCGTATTGTATTATTATATGTTTACATCAATTCATCTTGCCATCAACTCCCACAAACAATTATTGGCTCTTCTGCTCTCCATACACCATATTTGTACCTTATCCATCACTTTCTTCTCCCTCTCTTCTCCGCCTCCCTACCTCCTTTCTTCCCTCTGTCACCCTTCTCTTCTCTACTTCCCCTTCCTCTCTCCTCTCTCCCCTTTCCACTCCTCCTTTCTCTCTCCTCCTCTTCCCCCCGCCGCCCTCTCTCCTATCCCTCTCTTCTTCTCTTACCTCTCTCCTCTGCTTCACACTCTTCATCTCATTTACTTGGTGTATTTCACTTTCTGAGCAAGCTCCATTTTATATTGATGTGTTTATAATTCCTTTTCAGTATACATATTTAATTTTAACATATATTTTCCTCCTTTTTTAAAAAAAGAGAGGAAAAAAGTATACACATATAGTCATTGTGCTTTTAAACCACCACCACCCCAGCCTTATTTTGGCCGAGATGCAGACCTGTTTACAATTCCTACCTATTTTCATCATTATATTTATATAATTATGCATCCTTACACATCCCCACCTTGTGATTCTGTCTTTACATCTCAGTAATTTCCCATTGTAAGTATATTTCATGTTCCCTCTCCATATTTCCATATTTTGGTTTAGGTTACCCTTAATTGTCTATAAATGGCAATCATTACAATCCCTTAATCTACTATATAGAATAACAAGTGATACACATCTCATTCATTCATCATCTTAGAAGTTCTATATATGTCCATGTTTCGTATGTTTTGACCCATGCTTAATTGTCCTTCTATTGTCATAGTCAATCAATTAGCAACTTAGTTTAATTATCATGTATAAAAATGAATCACAAACATCTGCTTTACAATCTCCCCATATCGATTTCATATTATTCCATGTTCCATATATTTTAACCTTTATTTAATTATATTTCCATTATCATAATCAGTTAGCAACTTAATTTTATTGTCATATTTAGGAGTAAACCTCTTATCTCAGCTTTGTATTTTCCCATATAACAATTTCTAGTTCTCTTGATTTTTTTCCTAGTTCCACTTCTCTGTTCCTGCCTTCCCCCTTTCTTTGTTTTGACATGTCCACTGAAAGAATGAGCTTGCATTGAGGATGCAAGCATTCTCCCAATCCGATGGACCACTCCACGAATTTCTAATTCCTAGGCTGCTTTGGCAATGAGACACACACACACTGCAGGCTGGGTGAAAATGGTGGTTTCTGGCTTAACCAGAGCACTTTTTATTAGGAAAGTTCAAAGAAAGCTAGTCAGCAGTTAGTACAAACAAAGGATTTCACAGTATGTTACAAATCACTTCTTGATTACACATCCTGGCATTCCACATCCTGATAAGGAGAGCAGGGAGGAGGAACAAACGGTTTTTCTGTTGCTTTGATTAGGAGAAATTAGGAAGTATAGAATTGTAAATCACACAGAGAGCTACATTAGGCATCTGGGAGTAACTGATTTGTTACACGAGGCGGCAAAAGGATGCAAGGCTAATTCTGTGTGTTTATATCTCAGATAATAGAGGCCTCTCATCTCTGTGTGTATCTGTGTATTGCTATTCACATAAACACTTGAAATGAATTCGGCTTCCTTATCTAAAAGCTTTCCCAGGACTGTTTTTTCCATATGGCTCTTGGCAAATGTTCACTGGGATCAATTCAAATAGTTATTATTCTCTTGATCACAGCTAATCTACCTGGCCAATTATGGGGCAGATTCCCACAGTCCACCCTCTTCAATTTTCCCCGAATCACCGTCAAAGAAATATTTTATATTTTTCTTTGTTGGGGTGTAACCTTCTTCAATTTTCCTTATGCCACTGTCAACCTCCAAAACATCTTTTGTCTGCTTTTTATTTTCTTTTGTTGGGACACATTCCTCCTTTTCAATTTTCCCCTATACCACTGTCAAGTCCAATGGAGTTTTGTCTGCTTTTTATTTCCAACCGTTTCTACCCCTTCATTAACTCTCCCCCTTCTTCCTTCCCTTCTTCTTTAAATACCTGTTTCTCTGAATTCAGAATTCTATTTAGGCTTGATTTTAATGATTTATGCATTTTTTTTAAATAATTTCACGTAGTTCTTCAAATTCCTACCTTTCCATAATGTCTAGTTCCAAAGTTACAGTTAGTTATATAGTTCTTATTTCAGAGCTCTTGTCCACCTTAAATTTATCTAATTCAGCTGCTGTGGAGAAGAGCGACAGGAGCCATCTTGGTCTTTTGTTTTTCCTTAATGTCCAGTTCCAAAATTGCAGTTAGTTATACAGATCTTATTTCAAAGTTCTGGTCCACCTTAAATTTAGCTACTTCAACTAATATGAAACCGGAAGAGAAGCTGGAGCCATCTTGATCTTTTGCAGAAAAAAAGGGGGGAAAACTTCATATTTTCCCAGCTCTTGACCTTGTTATTATTTTTTCTCTTGCCACTCTCCACCTCTCGTTGGCCACAGTTGCTCACAATATATCAATTGGAACACACTTGCATACAGCCAAACCCGGGTATGGTTTTTTTCACCTCCTGCTTTTCCAAGTTCTGATTTATGGCAATTGGTTAATTAAAACTTCCTGCACAGGCAAGATTAGGTTATCAGTTGTCAGTGAGAAAATAGTGCTTTTTTCTTGATCTTTCTCCATTGTTGAATTCCACCTCTCATTAATTGGAGTTGCTTAGGATATATTAGCTGGAAGACATTTGGACGAAGTAATTTCTTCAGAATGTTTGGTTTCTATTTCAAATCCAAAACCAAATTTAGAGTTTGTATTTGAGTGGGTTTGTCACTTTTCTGCTTTCTCTCTTTCTGTCCGAATTGTTTCAAACAAATGTCTTTTTTGGGGGGGGGGGGTAGTGTTTCAACCCTCCATTTTCCTTTCTTTCTTTCCTTTTGCCAAAATCCAGATCTGTCTATTAATATTATTTGTACTCTCAAGATTCTTTGCCTTTTCCAAGTTTTGATTTATGACTGTGGGTTAAATGAATTTTCTTAGCGGTCTTTCATCTTGACCTCACCCTCCTGTTCAGTTGCTTTGGCTGGAAGCCAGCTTCTTGTGCAGCCATGTTGCCATGCTGCAGCCCCTGCTCCAATTCAGAGGGTAAATCTCCGAACTGCGAGGGACCTGTTGCCTTCCCCCTGATGAGGTGCTGCCCCTTCTTTGCCCCGCTTCCAGGAAGGTTCTGAGCCAAAAAAGGATTCCTGGAATTGGTTTGTGAGACAGGGTTTATGTGAGGCTTTTCGGAGCTCACATCCCCCACGTCTGTCCAGCTGGAGAACTTCCTGTCGAATCAGGGTCTTCTCAGTCTTAAGTGACATTATTAGTTAGGA
This sequence comes from Thamnophis elegans, assembly GCF_009769535.1. Taxonomy (NCBI): domain Eukaryota; kingdom Metazoa; phylum Chordata; class Lepidosauria; order Squamata; family Natricidae; genus Thamnophis; species Thamnophis elegans. The sequence goes on from NC_045546.1 coordinate 79,104,717, forward strand.
TGACCAAGGATTGACTGTCCAAGTGTTGATGTCAAATCATTATCAATATGTAGGGCCTTATAATGTGCCTCCCAAAAATGAATGAGGATGTTTAGCAGACTTCTCCATTTGTCTGCTGAGCCTCGTGGTAAGTTGCCAAAAGAGGGAGGTGTGCTTTTGTTTCATAGGATAAGTTGGTGCCATTCATCTTTTGTAGCTTTTTGTTACTTCTTCCTTAGACTTAATTTATACTGTAATTTAAGGCTCGACAAAGTTTGACAATGGATTTTAGAGAGGTAATATTTACAGACTAAGCAGTTCTAAAATTCCCTTTAAGCTGATTAACAACCTTGGTCAAACCATTGTTCATTTTTGTTATTTGGGTAAAGAGAAAAGTTCTTCTCTGTTGCAAAAATTGACTTAAATTTGCTAATTAGAAGTTATACAATTCTGACATTCTTGGGAGTAGTTTGCAATTAAACCTAAGCAAATTTCCAAAGCCTTGTGAGATTGTAGCCATTGAGTTACAACATCCTTTTCATTCCATATAGGTTATATAGTAGTGCTAATAGCTCCAATTCCTGGGTGAACTTTGACATAATAAAATATAGCAGAGGAAGAAAATGGCAAAATGCAAAAATCACTAAATAGTTGACTTCTATCACATCAGTCAGATGAAGCTCTTTCTTTTCTGAACCAAAATATAGATGAGATGAAAGCCCAAATGCTAATCTCGTATATAAAGCTCGTCAAATTATTCCCTGTCTGCAGCTTCAGTCATCTATTTGTTTTAGATGTAGTCCACCAGGTAGTTGCTATTGCATTTCCGTTCAAGTATTTGATAGTTGATTTAAAATTTATGTTACCTTTGTTTCATGTTTTATCAAACAGAGATCCTGGACTTTGCTCCTTTCATTTTTGTCTCAAAGAACATGAACTGGCATAGTTGGTTATAAATTATGCCTTGTGGAGGCTTTGAGTTCTCTCTCTTCTGAAGCTGTAGTATCAACTCATTTTTCTTCATGTAGATGGCAAGGTTGTAGATACTTAACAGACAGGTTATTTTCGTTCTGAGCAGAGAGCAGAAAATGTATTTTCAGGCAAACTTTAAGTACCAGATAATGTTTTAATTATAATTACTCATAAGGAATAAAGAATCCGATGCTTCAAATTGATAACCATTTTTCTTGGAAAGTACATGCATGCCTAAGAACTGAACAATTAATGCTCCTGAACAGATAGTTCATCATAGTTAGGCAGCTAGTAGATGGTGTGTTATTTTTCCAAATTAATGCTCTCAGGATTCTTTCCCCACAGAATTGAAATCCTCTGTAACTTCATGTAGGCTGGAAGGAAAACAAATTAAAATCAGTGTTGCGTTTTCTAAAGAAAATAGAGTTATATATTGCTTGAAAAAGTTACTTCAGTAAAACCATACATAATCTGAAGTTCATGTAAAACAAGGTGAGAAATGTATATTATTTATGTAATGCATATTTAGTTATTTTATTTAAAAGCAGACAGAATGTTTGAATTATAACTCCAAGACTGAAAAAAATACATTCACAGCAGTTTATGAAATATGATTCAGTAAAATTCAGTAAGGCCACACATGGAATACTGCATTCAGTTTTAGTTGCCACAATGTAAAAAAGATGTTGAGACTCTAGAAAGAGTGCAGAGAAGAGCAACAAAGATGATTAGGGGACTGGAGGTTAAAACATATGAAGAACGGTTGCAGGAACTGGGTATGTCTAGTTTAATGAAAAGAAGGACTAGGGGAGACATGATAGCAGTGTTCCAATATCTCAGGGCCTGCCACAAAGAAGAGGGAGTCAAACTATTCTCCAAAGCACCTTAGGGTAGAACAAGAAGCAATGGGTGGAAACTAATCAAGGAGAGAAGGAACTAAGGAAAAATTTCCTGACAGTTAGAACAATTAATCAGTGGAACAACTTGCCTCCAGAAGTTGTGAATGCCCCAACACTGGAAGTCTTTAAGAAGATGTTGGATAGCCATTTATCTGAAGTGGTGTAGGGTTGGACTAGAAGACCTCCAAGGTCCCTTCCAACTCTGTTATTCTATCCTATCCTATCCTATCCTATTCTAAAATAAGAGAAAGCAACCTATTGTCAAAAATGGTATAGAGTGAAATTCTCGAAGAAGTTGAATATTTTCATTCACAAAAGAACTGTTTGAAGCTACCATATGTAGGCCTTTATTGGCCTGGAATCATAAAAAATAATGAGATAGATTTGATTATGTGTGGAATAAAAATATTTCCCCAGATAGTAGAAGTATGGGAAGATAAATACCGGAGGATAATGGTTAGTTTTGTAAATAAAAGATTGCAGATCCTTTGATTTGTGCATTTAATCATATTATTTTGTTCAGGTATAAAGCAACATTGTTTTCATATGAGTAGTCCTTGATTTATCACCATTCATTTAAAAATGGTTCAAAGGTATGACAGCATTGGAAAAAATAACTTATAATCTGTACTTGCAGTTACAACCATCACACTGTTCATGTAGTCACATGATCATAGCTTAGGCACTTGGCAACTGGCTCAATTTATGAATGGTTGCAACAGGGGTGGGTTTCTCGCCCCGTTCCAACCGGTTCGGTTGGAACGAGGCCGGTGGCGTCCTCGCGCACGCGTGCTCTGGTATGTATTTCTTATCTGTGGAAGTGTGGGTTGCTGCCAAAGTCTTGTTGGTGTGTTAATTTACTGTGAATAAATTGTCTAGCAGTAATCTTGTGTCGGTGTGACTCACCGTACGGAGGAGGGGTCAGAACACCACTCCATAGAGTTTTACAGTACACTCTGTGTGGTTTACAACATCAGTATATTGCCTCCAATAATCTGGGTCATGATCATGATTTGTGACCTTTATTGCCAGTTTCCAGCAAAAAAACCAACCCAACAACCCCCACCCAATTGGGAGCTGGATTTACTGAATGATCATGTAATTCACTTAATAACTGCCATAAAATTGTAAAATTGGGTTTTACTCGATTTACAACCAAAATAGCTTATGTAGATATTCTGGTTGTAAGTCAAAGACTATCTGTAATTGCCTCCTAAAGAAATAGATGGGATTGGGGTATTTATTTTATAAATGAATAAATTATAATGTTTTTAACATGAGATGAAAATAATATATCATGTTTATAAAATATATAGTCTACAAATAATAAATTTTAAAAATGGTAATCAGGTATTTTGAAAATAGCAATTGTATGTAATGAAAATACTTTTCTAGTGTTTTTAACTGAGAATAAAGATAAGAACCCTCTGAGGTATTTGTGCATGCAAGGTAACCATGGAGTAACATTTCCCTCATATTTTGATTCTTCATCTATCTACCTGTCCTGCCGTTATGCAATAAGGGTGGAGATTTATGAATTGGTCAGCATCTAGTCTGCATTAATGTACTCTCTATTTACTTACTATTCTAGGAATTTTTTTTCCAAGCAGTTTATTTAAGGAAATAAAATCAGCATTTTCTGTCCTATGTGATTTTTGTTTTCAGGTGAACGCTTTTAAAATGTAACATCTTCACTCACTAAATGCTATTTTTTAAGTTCATAACTTAATTTCCAAAGTCATAATTCTTTGATTTGCCTATAGATAGCCGCACATTTTATGTGAATTTTGGTTGAAGTATGACAAACGTTAGTGGATCTTATGTATCCCTGCTTTCTTTGTTGATAAGAAGTTTGAGTGGCTCTCAAGGCATTTCACTCCAATCAAATTCCCTGGATTTTCTTTCATCCCTATATAAGGATGCTCAACCATTCAGTAATTGATTTCATGTAGAACATAATAGATTTTGTTGTGTTTAGCTTAGCATGTGTGAACCTAGTCATTATGATTTACTAATAAACTAGGCCACTTTGCTTTATGGAAAGCATAATTATAAAATTATGGGCATAAGAGTACACAGGTACAGTCTTTGAGGCTTCATCATTACTACAATATGTCTTAAGGCATTCAACTTTAACCATACAATTTTTACTACCTATGGGTGATTAGGGTTGAGCCAAATGAGAGCCTTAGTATTGTTTCTAGCTGTTGGGCTAATCACACTTCAGTTTGTATTTGCTTTTTAATGCATTCCTAGCTGCTGTAGATCTTGGAGGAAAAGGGCTCATGAATATAATCCACATCTTGTCAAATCAATAATCCCTTCTTTATCTGATTTTCCTCCAATAGGGCTCATAGGATTTCTCTAGCAGGTGGTAAGGTATGAAAAAAATGATGTTTCTTACATTCATTGGAATATCCTATATCAAGAAATGAAATATTTTGACAGGACTGAGCTGGGCCAAAAGTCTCAGATGGGATAACATATGCTAACTGACTGAAAAGACCTATGAAATAACAGTTTTTGTTGTTTTGTTGCTATTTTTTTCACAAAAGCTGCCAAATGTAGCTTGTTGCAGGGTACCTCCCTTCTCTAAGAATTATTTTTTACATTGGGCCATTTGATATTAACACTAAATATGTTTTAGCACTGATGCAGTGGGATCTGACTGGATGTAGCCTATTTCCCAACACTCAAAAGTGTTAACATTGCACTAAAAGAGTGGAAGCCACAAAATGCATTCTGATGTGTAAATTCTGAAGTGAGAGGCCAAAAGGATTAAATGGATGTGAGAAAAGCTTTCGGCAATCTGGTTATGCCTATCATCTGTATCATTTTTTTTGTAGTTGAGAGCAATTTATAGGTGTTATATTCAGATAGGTAGGGAACAGAGGTGGGTTCCTACCAGTTCACACCTATTCGGTAGAACCGGTTCGTCAAATCTACCGAACTGGTTAGAAGAGGTTCCACCAGTGGACCCGGAAAACAGGCCACACCTACAGAAGAGGGTCCAAAAATTTTTGAAACCCACCACTGACACACACACACACACAAACACACAGACAAACTCACACATAGACTCACACAGAGAAAGAGAAAGGAAGGAAGAAAGAAAGAAATAAAAAATAAAAAAAGAAAGAAAAAGTGAGAGAGATATGAAACAAAAAAAGGAAAAAGGGACAGAGAGACAAAAGGAAGCGGGGAGAGAGAGAGAGAGAGAGAGAGAGAGAGAGAGAACACATGGCTGGCAAGCCACTCCCACCAGGCCACATGGCTGGCAAGCCTCTCCCACAAAGGAGGCCACACCCACAGAGTAGGTTCAAAATTTTTTTGAAACCCATCACTGGTAGGGAAGGATATCTTTATCACTGATGTTTGCAGATCTGTTACTTGATTATCAGATCCCATTTATCAGATTAACAGAGTTGGAAGAGAACTTGTAAGTCTTCTAGCCCACCATTCCCCACCAAAACAGGAGACACTACACCAGGGCTGCCAAACTCCCGGCCAATGGGCCAAGAACCCGCCCAGTTTAGCAAAGGGGAAAAAAGTCCCGATACGTTACGTGATGCTGCTGTGATGATGTGAGTTTGACACCCCTGCTTACACCATTTCTGACAAATGGCAGTCCAGTCTCTTCTTGAAAGCTTCCAGTGACAAAGCTGTTCTGATCTAGGCTTCCCCAGCAGCACGAAGCTGAGTCCTCATCCCGATAAACACCTTTTATTTAATTTACAGTGATTTCCTCTCCAGCAAAGTCCTGGCCCACAGTCTTTCAAGATAGTTCACAATTACCAACATTTATCAGGCTTGGAGAGTGGCCAGGCCAGGGGTGAAATTCAGCAGGTTCTGACAGATTCTGAAGAATCGGTAGAGGAAATTTTGAGCAGTTTGGAGAACAGGCAAATACCACCTCTGGCTGGTCCCAGAGTGGTGATGGAAGTGTCTCATTTTGTTCATTGGCTTATCTTTCCAATGAATGCCTGGGGATTGTGATGATCAAGGTGATGCTTCTGAGCATTCACAATAGTGTACCATCATATTTTATCTGTTCTACAGATAAAATATATAAACTGTTCTAATTGCATTGTGAGGTGGGCAGGCATAAGCAAACCTAGAAGGGAATGTTCTCAATTGAAAAACCATTTATGGTTTGTACCAGTCCATCTTCATCCATATGTTTATTGTTTAAAGTCAGATTTAAAATTTAGCAACCCTTCCCACTCTGAAAAGACATGTTTTCTTGGTGCCTTAGAATTAGAAATGTGATGGTTTCATTAATATCCAGAATCCTGGATTTTATATTTGAGCCCAAGTCATTTCTAAGTACTGAGGCCAAATTAGATAGGAAATAAAGCTGCCCTTGCAGCCAGCATATTTCATATCTTCAAATGATCCTCACCACCTTTTTCTTCCATTACTTTCTCTCAGAATTTGCAGTGGCCTTTAGAACACTGAACTTTTAGAAAAAATATTCCCTAAAATGCTATTTACAAACAGGATTGTGTGTACAAGATTTTTCTATATTTTGGCAAAGAACCCTGACTTTTAAAATCTCAGCACTTGCAATGTGAGAAAGTTTGGTTAGAGAGATTGCTAGCAAATGCCAACTCATGACTGTAAGATACACACTTGTAACCAAACAATGACCTTGGAAAGAATCTTCTCTGTTGTTAAGTGCTCCTTATAAATTTCTCAATCTCTTCCCCAATTTAGCAATTGCTGTCATCAGGAGTCAAAATTGTTTATAACTTGTAATACCCAATACTAGATAGAGAGAAATCAGCTAGACAGATTTGTTTATTTATTTTTGATGCTTTTGTGCTGCTTTAATCATCCAGGGTCAAAAATGATTCACAACAAATATAATGCAGTGTAAATATAAACAGATAGTGATCAACAAATATGATACTTCTGATAATGATGTTTTAAACACAGTTGTCATATGCTAAATCCAATAATTACAAAATAGCCAATGTCCAGAGGCCATTATACACACATAATCCATTTCCCAAATGCTCTTCAAAACAGCCAGGTTTTTACAGTTTCTAAATAACAAGTGGAAGGGCATGTATCTTATTTCTGATAACAAGATATTTCATAGGACAGGAGGTTCTGTAGAACCGCTGTGGTTCTGAGTCCCTTCCTTTTTTAAACTCTACTCTCTGCAAACACGCCTTGGATAGGCAGATTCTATATGGACTAAGCAGACTCCAAGATATTCAGGCCCCAAGACATTTGGAACGCTAAAGGGACGACAAGCCCATTAAATTGGGGCCCCAAATAAGCTGGCAATCAATGCAGCCCCCACAGTAATTATTAAATGGGAATGTCATGTTGCCCCAATTAGCCTTCAAATCAAAGCATTATGTACTCACTGCAGATGCCAAATTGGCTTCAATTGCATTCAAGTCCCATGTAGAGCACATTATAGAAGTTGATGTGAGGCAAGGGGGGGCATGAATCAATATTAGCAGCAGAGGTGGGTTCCTTTCAGTTCTCACCTATTCGGTAGAACCGGTTTGTCAAATCTACCGAACCGGTTAGAAGAGGTTCCACCAGTGGACCCGGAAAGCAGGCCACACCTACAGAAGAGGTTCCAAAATTTTTTGAAACCCACCACTGGTCCTTGGATATGATTATTCTACACTATCATGCTCATATTTATAAAACTCAGTGCCTCTGTGAAAGGTAAGGATGACTACTGCGTTTGTGGTGCAATCAGAACATTGCGTGTGTTGAAGTTGTTTTAACGCAAACCAAAGATGCCTTTTAAAAAACAAGTTTACATCATATTCTTATGCAGGCCAGTGCTGTGTGTGAGGTAATTTAAGGTGGTTCTGACAAGTGTCGTTGGTATCTTCATATCCGGTCACATGGGCCGCAAGCCACTCCCATCCAGTCACATGGGTGGCAAGCCACTCCCACAAAGGAGGCCACACCCACAGAGTAGGTTTGAACAATTTTTGAAACCCACCACTGATTGGCAGGGTTTACTCTTTCAGGAACAGTTGCAAACATTGAATCTGGACAAGGACCCTCCAATCCACATTCCCAGATTGTGCATTACCTTTTTGGGGACTCGGAACCCCATTGAGAGCTAAAGGTAATATTGTCCCCAAAATGAATCAACAGGCACATCATCCTGCTTGAGTAGGGTCTCAGCTTGTTTCTCCCCAGTTCGACCTTCAGAGCCTCCAGTCATCACATCAAGACTTCCGCTGAGTCTTCATTCAGTCTGAACTAGAACTATATCATTGAATATAATTTGCATATTCATTATATTACATTCTACAAATGATTCTTCCTGCCCAGCTTGCTTGTAAATATTATTTGCCTGCAGATAATCTCTTCATTTTCTCCCTATCCCAAATAATTGGGAATTTTAGATGTCTTGATTTAATTAATAAATGGGAAATGGGCATGCCATAAAGAAAAGTACCAGCTTCTAGGAAGCATCAACAATTTCACCTGCCTACAGAAACAACAATAGTAAGTTAGGGGAAAAGACCAGGATGCAAATTAACCAGTTTTCCTTTTAGTAAATGGATGTTTTGTGAATGACTGCGAACTAATAAAGCCACTCTCTGAAACTACCAGGACCATGCTGTAATGCCAAATATGCATATGAGCAAATCATTCCCGGTGTTTTGGGGAAGAACATGCTTTGAAAAATGATTGGAAATTGGAGATGCTATCTCAGTTTGGAAGCACTTCTTAGGCATCTTCTTTTTTTGGAAACAACTAAATGTCCAACTTACTACAGCAGGAGAGACACCTTGTTTCTACTGATAATGTAGCAGACTGACAGCCATTTTCTCCCCCAAACCCCTAACAGTGGTGGGATTCAAATAATTTAACAACTGGTTCTCTGCCCTAATGACCAGCTGGGTAGGCGTGGCTTGGTAGTCATGTGACTGGGTGGGTGTGGCCAACTCAGCAACACTCACTTCGATGGGCGCTTCGCCTTAGCTGTTACAATGCAATAAGGGTTAACTGGAGAGGCAGTTTCTGTAAGCAGGGCACTAAAGATCAGGCTAGAAACAACACCAGAATGTTTCCTTTCTGCCTTCCTTACAGGATTAGCCCAGTAAAGTGGAAAAAAACAAAATGAGATTTCTTCCAACAACCGGTTCTCCGAAGTGCTTAGAAAGTTAACATTCGGTTCTCCTGAATAGGTGTGAACCGGCTGAATCCCACCATTGGTCCCCAACCTGTGGACTATGGCCCACTACTGGGACATGGCTTATTGGCCACCAGGCTACATGAGTGGCTGGCCAGTGCATGTATACCCGCACACACTCCTCACACTAGCATCATAGAGTGTTGTGCAGCCATTAGTGTTGCCTCATGGCCCTGTCTGCATCGCACATGCTCACAGCCCATTCGGACGTGTGCAAGCATGTGTAAAGGCACCTGCTCCCCTCCTTACTTCTGGGCTGCCAACCCAGAAAGTTTGGGGACTCTGCTCTAAAGGATCTAGGTCAAGTAGAAGGATTGAGGACTTGAGAATATCTTTTTTGACTAAGAATGAAATGGAAGTTTCAGAAAGATTCTAGAATTGTGTTCAAAAAGGAGGTTATGTGATCATGGAATTTTTCTGGAAATGATAGATGCATCCTCATATAGATGTAGCAAGTAATAGGATTGCGATAGCCAAGAAGTGCCAGCATGATTACTGCAAATAAGTGGCTCACTGCTTGCCAAGGCAAACAACAATATCTGTTGCATGGACATTGGCTAAGAGTCCCTCCACGCCAACACCACCAGAGGCTATTATTGTATGCTTGTTCTGAGTATACTGCAGTGGTGGGATTCAAATAATTTAACAACCGGTTCTCTCCCCTAATGAGCATCTGGGTAGGTGGGACTTGGTGGTCATGTGACTGGGTGGGCGTGGCCAACTCAAGGTCACTCAGGTCGATGGACACTTCGCCTTAGCTGTTGCAATGTAATAAGGGTTAACCAGAGAGGCAGTTTCTGTAAGCAGGTCAGTAAAGATGAGGCTAGAAACAACACTAGAATGTTTCCTTCCTGCCTTCCTTACAGGATTAGCCCTGTAAAGTGGAAAAAAAACAAAAGGAGATTTCTTCCAACAACCGGTTCTCTGAACTACTTAGAAAGTTACCAACCGGTTCTCCCGAATAGGTGCGAACCGGCTAAATCCCACCACTGATATACTGCCTACTGTGATCTTTCCAATGCCTTCCTGTAAGCCAGCATTTTCAGAGTTTAGCTTTTCGGCATAGGATGCGCTTTTCTCAACAAGAAGGTAATCCCTACTTAGTATTTCTAGGGACTCCTTACTATATACCAGGTCAAGGTTGTGCAAAGTAACCGAAGACACAGTAGCCCTTCATGCTACTGACTGCACTTTACTCAGTGTGGAAGAGAAGACAATACTGCGACAGTCATGTGCTGGGAGACTTGCTAAGGGAAATCATCTCATTAACCCTGATAGAAATGTAGCTTCTCAGGCAGGAAGGGAAAAGCAGCTGCAGACAAAACAATTTGCACTGAACAAAATGCAATCTCTTTTCAGAGAGAAACATTAACTAGTAGCGGGCTTAAAAGTCAATTAGGTCAATCATTTGTTATGCTAATCAGCACTGATAAAAAACTGCAAAAATGGTTGCCAGAGTCAGCATAATTTTAGGCCAGGTGGATTTAGATATTGAGAAGTAATTATTACAAAGGGTTGATGCTAATTATGAAAACATAATTATGTAATTATATCATGGATATGTACCAGTTAGAAAATCATTGTGGAATTCTCAGAAATTCTGAGAGAAGGGATGAGCACTGATATATACTGTATGAATATGTTAGCTTATGCATGCATGTGGTGCATACTAAATACCCAGAAAAGCTGAGGGAGGGAGAAGACAAGTGTTTGAAGATTAAAAATGAGTGATATTTAAGTGTCCCCGTTCTCTCTAACGTAGCCCTAGGGGGAAAAAAAAGTCAAGTCCAACTGGATGAAGTCAAGGCTGCTAACCTTAGCTGATCTTTTTTTAAAACATTTTTTTTTAAATGGAAAGATGCATTTGCTGACATATTAGTAATTCAGACTGGAATTCTAAGCTTCTGCTGCTGTGTTTCATTGATGCATCATAAAAATGGCATGTGTTCACTATATATATTACATTGTGATATTTTAATGAGTTGAAACAAAGTGTCTCAAAGAAACCTGAGCCAAGGTGGCGCAGTGGTTAAATGCAGCACTGCAGGCTACTTCAGCTGACTGCAGTTCAGCAGTTCGGCTGTTCAAATCCCACCAGGCTCAGGGTTGACTCAGCCTTCCATCCTTCCGAGGTGGGTAAAATGAGGACCCGGATTGTTGTTGGGGGCAATATGCTGAAAGCCCTATGAAGCGGTATATAAGTCTAACTATTGCTAACTATTGCTATTGCTATAATTTCACATTGGCACAGGTTACAATTAGGTGACATTTTCTGCTTTGAGCTACATTGTCAAAATTCTCCTTTAAAGAACAAAATATTTTTATTGTCCTTGTTTGCATTTATTTTCCCTCTATAGTCCTAATCTCCCTATATTTGTAGAGAGGGGGAAATCAAATTTAGTTGGTTACCAAGGTAATGAATAGTGATAGAAACAAATGATAAGAATAGCAGAAGGAAACTTAAGCAAAAGGTATATGAATAATTAAAAATCCCTGTTAAATTTTTATTAATTTTCTTTGACAATTGAAACTGCTTGTCTCATACAAGTCTTCCTCTGAGAACTCTAAGCCCTAAGAACTCCATGAGACTTTATAAATATTATCCATTAATCCACATTCTTTATTAAGATAGGCAGCAATGCAGAAAATAATTTTAGGAGTTCACTATGAGCCATAATAAAACAATATATACGTACAATCCCCCAAAAATCATATATATCAAGGAGTTTAAAAAAACACTCAGAAGCTTTGGGTTCATTTAATAATCCTGAACGTTTCTGCTTATGAAAGCATGGCTCACTGAAGAATTATTTAATTGTTGGATCAATATACCTAGGCTTTAAAATAAACATATAGATACTTAAAACAATACAATATGAAGTGTTCCATTTAAAAAAAAGGATTCTACACAATTAATGATTTAATAGACAAATAGAAGAACTGTTTGCTATTGTTCTTGGTGCAAAATCAGTGCAGGGAAAACATCCAGGAGAGCAGGTGGCTCTGAGCTTTCTTCTTGGATGGCACAAATCTTTTTCTTTCTTCTTGGATGCCACAAATTCTGCAGATTAGAGAAGGGAAGTGTTCAGAAGACAGTCCAGCTGATTTAGATCATTTGAGGGTAAATGTCCCAGGACAATTTACTATTATTGTTCAAACTTCCTGAAGGGAGAAAGAAATACAATTTGCAATCATAATCCCAGAGAGAAACTTTCCTTGCTTTACCGCCATTTGGTGCAGTAAAAGATCAGCACATATGACTGCATTGTTCTGAATATTTCAAAATCCCAAATAAAAGAAAAACTGGTCCTCTCCAACGTCAACCCTTTCTAATTCCTCCCATCAGATATTTGCATCCTAGAGTTTTCAGCAGATTAAACCAATCAGATGCTGCCTTTTAAGACCCACACCAGAGGTGGGTTCCTATCAGTTCGCACCAATTCGGTAGAACCGGTTCGTCAAATCTACTGAACTGGTTAGAAGAGATTCCACCAATGGACCCGAAAGCAGGCCACCCCTACAGAAGAGGTTCCAAAATTTTTTGAAACCCACCACTCACACAGAGAGAGAGAGAGAGAGAGAGAGAGAGAGAGAAAGAAAGAGAAAGAAAGGAAGGAAGAAATAAAGAAAAAAAAAGAAAAAGTGAGAGATGAAAGAAAAAAAGGAAAAAGGGACAGAGAGACAAAAGGAAGGAAAGAGAGAGAGAGGGGGGGGAGGTCACATGGCTGGCAAGCCACTCCCACAAAGGAGGCCACACCCACAGAGTAGGTTCGAAAATTTTTTGAAACCCACCACTGACCCACAGGCAATGAGGATCCTTTGAGATTCTTTCTTACTGAAGCCTGCGATTCTAGCCTATCAGAAAGCACCATGTACTTTATTTTACAGGATTTATTTCAATAGAGCAATGAGCCTGGTCACTTTTTATTAGACCCTCGTCCTTCATGGCTAATGCAAGTTAACAAAAGAAAATTGGTTGTGTCCTAGAGCGGAGTGCTGTCTTTCGCTAAAGAGATGAGTTCCTGCTGCCTTGAAAGAAGCAATTATAATACTGCTGCTAAATGCATTTGTATTTATCTTTTTTCTGGGTACAGTTGAACAAATAGTCAGCATCCATGATTCCAAGCATTCTAGATCAGGACTGGATTGGATCTCACAAAAGCTTTTATTTATTTATTTATTAGACTTATGTAACGCTTCATAGGGCTTTCAGCCCTCTCTAAGCGGTTTACAGAGTCAGCATATTGCCCCCAACAACAATCTGGGTCCTCATTTCACCTACCTCGGAAGGATGGAAGGCTGAGTCGACCTTGAGCCGGTGAGATTTCTCTTTGTACTTTCTACATCAGTGGTCCCCAACTTTTTGGGCACCAGGGGCTGGTTTCACCTGGACAGATTTTTCTGGGGACCGGAGTAAGCGTGGTTTCAGGTGCTGCCTGTATCCCGTGGATGGGGCTTTGCTTGTTTATGCAGCCCAGTTTCTGGCATGCTGCAGACTGGTGCCGGTCCATGGACTGGGAGTTGGGGACTCCTGTTCCTCATTATACTTAAAGATAGAGATTTAAACTGAAACATAACATAACATCTGAAAGGGTTACAGAGCTGCACAGGATAATTCTGGGCAAGTTATGTACCATTAACATAACTTAACAGTATTGTAGCCGAGGAAGTAGAGCAGACTGCAAAACCAATTGGCACTGGGAGAAAACAAATTTTCTACTCTAGAATCAATGACCCACTGGATTATTTACTTTTCCCTCTCTAAAATCATAATGTCATGCCTGGGAGGGCAACTTCATTCTTGGAAAATGTTCCATCTGGATAGATCAGAGAAACCAAGAAGGTATATGCTAGTGGAAGGACTGAATCCTGTGAATTTATGCCAGTTCTTGAAGTTATGTAGAGGATTTCTTTCATAGATAGACAATGAAAGGGGGGAAACAGAACCGTCTCTCTTCTTTGCTGTGTTTGTGCTAGCAGTCTTGTAGACATATTACAAGATGCAGCATCAACATTCTTCAAGCTGGGTAGAAGCATGCCTCTGTTGCTTCTAAAAAAAGTTTGTGGTGCTGCCTAGGAAGCCATTCAGGTGACATTTTATTTAGCTTTTCCAGTTACTGTCCCCTCGATTTCTGTAACTGGACTGTTGTGGCCCAGCAGGAGCCGTTGGAGCTGCCACCAGCCGTTGGAGCTCACCAGATGAGTCAGCCCTGGAGGATGTGGAGGACCCTGGACAGGGTTCCGACCGAGCAGGGCACAGAGAGACTCGTTGGCCACCAGGTGGCACCTGAGCCTTGGACTAGTGGGGAGGAGACAAGGGAGAGTGATCCAGAAACCAGCAGTGAGTTGTTCCTGGATGTACGCCATCAAAGAGCTACTCAGTGTCAAGAACAATTACGCAATTACAGGAGGTAATTGCGCTCAGCTGGTGGTCATTAGGCTCCTCTCCAGACTATAAAAAAGACTGCTTGTGACACGCCCCTCTTGCAGAAGTCAACACATTGAGTAAAGAGAACGTAACTGACTTGGCAGGTTGGATTGCTGCCAAGGTTTGTCTGAATTGCTGCCAAGGGTTGTTGGACTTGCTGCCAAGGTCCTTATCTGTTTGTTTGCTTGGCTTTCAGCCACCGAGATTATCGCTTCTTGCTATTAAAAGTACATTCTAATTAAGCTTGTCTCGGCTTTCGTTACTGGACGGATGAGGGGGTCAGAACACTGGACTATACTAGTATATTTTATTTATTCTCAATACATACTGGGGATCTCTATCTGTACAATTTCCTAAATATGAGCTTCAAATGAAAACAAAATACAAATCTATACTAAGAACTAGAATTGATTACTTTGAAAAATATCTAGCTAACAACTACTATTTGAAATAAGGCTTTATTGCTAAGGATATGAGTCTGGCTTCCTCTCTTGCATTTTCCCTTCCAGGCATGGATGGAGAAGGGGATCCTATCATGCAGGAGAAATTCAGGATCAAAATCACCCTCCTCTTTTCCTTACTGTTAAATTGGTCTGTGAGAAGCAGTTGAATTTATCACAACACTGCAAATTATTAAACTTGTGCAAATGTATAAAGTATTTCAAGTTAAAAAAAAGATATTTAGAGAGAACTCCTTCCATAGTGCAGGCTACATCATTTCAAAAATATCTGTGTTGGTGAACATCCCCATTACAGTTGAAAACCTATTCCACCTTTTAGTGGACAGTCCTGATTTCCTCTGGCATCTGTGGTTAAGGCTTCCTTGCAAAGCAAGTCATTTCTGCAGTTTGAAAAGCTTCTATCGTAATGTGTGATTATGTGTGAGTGTTGATTGTCAGTGGAACTGAAATGGCTAACAGCCAGCAATTCCATGGGTATTGGGATATTGGCTAAACCATTCCACCCTGATTTAGCTGTTAGGAGACAGGGTTAACTCTGTAAGAGCACAGAAGCTTTACAAGTAAATCCCCAACAGATAATTACAATTCTATAATATATCATTAGTTTAGTCTGGTGTACAGCCAGGATCTTTTTGACGACATGCCCAAGAGCCTACTGTGCATAGGAAGAAATCCAGGAAAAATGTAAATAGATGAACTTTTTCATCTCCATTTTCTCTTGTTGCTAGATAACAATGCCTGGGACAAAGCTAAGATATTTTTACTGATTTTTTTGGTTCACAATTGGCAGCATCAACATCACACACACACACACACACACACACACACACACACACACAAACAAACTGTATTGGCTCAAGTTTGCTTGGTATGTCAGAAGTGGGAATAAGGAGTAGCATTGTTATGCATTGTTATGCATTGTTATGCATTGTTATGCATTGTTATGCATTGTTATGCATTGTTATGCCAAAGGACAGCCATTCTTTTGCATTTCTGAGAGGCTAAGAGTAATTATTCTGTCCCCAAGGATCTTTTTTATAAGCTGTCTGTGCAAAAAATTGGTGAAGCAACTTGTGGGGAGAGTCTCAAGGAAAAAGTTTCAATGTGTTGGATGTATTCATGTGTAGGGGGATGAAAGAGTCCAAAATGACATCTACACCCATGTAATCAAAGCCTCCCCTTTTATGGGCATGGGAAACATGCCCCTACTGATGGCATCTTTTTGACATTTTTGATACACCCATCCTACTGTAAATATTCTTATTTTGTACTTTTTGTTGAATTTAGAATATTCCATAGCCTAATTTTTTCACTGCCATAACGAATGGGACACTGCTATTACAGTTATGCCTGACAATTGCAACAATACAGAGCAGTTAAATGTAAGTATCTCCTAAGGACGATTACTAGGATTCAGTTGAAACCTGTTGCTCCCCATCCAGTCCCTCACAGCCTCCAAGCATTGGGATAAAATAGCCATTACATCTCTTAATTTGCCAAGGGTAGAGAAGTACAATTGGGTATCATCAGCATAGTAATAATACTTCATCCTATGATGACAGGTGAGTTCACCCAGTGGACTCATGTACAGTAGATGTTAAAAAAGAGAAGAGAAAACATGGAATTCTAGCATCCTATCGTGTGTATGTATGTGTGTATGTGTGTATGTATGTGTATATATATGTGTGTGTGTGTGTGTGTGTGTGTATGTGTTATATCTGTGCTGATATAACACAAATATAACAAAGGCAACAGTAAAAAATATTGGGTTTCTGTCGTGATGGACTCTTGTGACGAGCCGATTGACAGATGATGGAAGCAGTTAGCTTCCTCCCATAATTGGGGCTTACCAGGGGTTGTAAAAAATCTAATAGATACCTTTCACCCTGGCTTCACTGATAACGGATAAGAGCCTGTGGCCTAATGGCTAAGATTTCTGCCTAGTATGTAATATAGCCCAGGTTCAAATCCCAGTAAGGGTATGGCTAGCTGATGAGAGCTAAATAGGGACTTCCTGGGAGGAGCTTACTGGTGGAAGCAGCAAAAAATCAGCTGCCTCCGAATTCCTGGCTACGTACCTGATTAGAGGATCTTCCATCTGACGTCTTATCAGGTTTTCTTATCCTTCAGGCAAGAGGGAAAGAAGAAACTGTTTTGCTGGCAAATGCTCTTCGATTTTTGCAGCTTTTGTGCTTGCAAGGAAAGGGGGGCTAGCCCAAGGCAGAACGGCTGTCCGTGCTGGGAACTTCAAACTGCCTTGTGCAGGACAAAGTAGGTCTCTCCCACTCTGCTCTAAGTTTTGTTTGATTTAATCTTATCACGAGCTGAATCCGTTTACTGCGAGGACAATAATTGCTTATCAACATTTTAGCTTCTTCTTTTTTTCTCCTCCGAAAAATTATTTACTCAGAGGCTTTTAAAATGGCGCCGAGCAGGCTGGTTTCTCCGGTAATAACGAACACTTTTTGCTAATTCTCACAAGACTTCAAAAGAATTCAAAACAAAAGAGATAGCTTATCACATGTTTTGGTTTCACAATAGAAGAATTTTACTCCTTCATTAACTTTGCTTATTTGGAAGTTAAACGGTGATGAATCTGTTGAACGGTCTTGTTACAATGTTTACTCACTGAAACTTTTGCCAAGCCTTAAATTTCAAAATAAAAGCCTCTTTACTTAAAGCTGTATATTTAGGCAATAGAGTTTTATTAACTGCAGGCAGACAAATTTTGAAATGGCCTCAAAACCAAATATTAACTTGAAGTCGTCACCCTCTACTTCCAGGGGCACAACCTCAGTGCCTGGTACAAAGCTGCAGCCTCCACTTCCTACGCCCCCTGCTGGGGATGTGTTAACGAAAGAATTTTTTCTGAGTAATCTAAGCGAGGCTTTTAATGCACAGACAATTAAAATGGAAGATAAATTTAGAGATAATAGAGAGGAGAGAAAAGAGGAAATAAAAGAAATGAAAGAAGAAATTAAAAGTGAAATTAAAAGTGAAATAAAAGGACTTAAACAGGAGTTGTATGAGAAATTTGAGGCTAAGGTTGATAAAATTAGAGACGACATGCTGAGTCTTGTAACTGTATTAACAGAACATATTTCTGGAGTGGAAGATACTCTAGAGGTTCTTAATGATGCCAATGCTAACTTGACATTGAAAACAGAGGTGGTGGAACAAAAAGTGGAAAATGCTGAAAAAGAAATTATTATGATACAGTACCGACAAATGGAGTTCGCATTAAGAGTAAGGGGGCTGCGTGAGGAGAAACAGGAGAACCTGAAACAGATCCTATCGGAAGCTTTTGACCGCCTGATGGGAAGACCAGGGACCAACCAAGGCTGGCAAATTGACAAAGCTTACCGCGTTAACTCCTGGCTGGCAAAGCAGAAGCAGCTTCCTCGAGACATCGTTATATATTTTACTACAAGAGAGTTCAGAAATATGGTACTGCAAGCGTCTTATAACACTAAGCTTCAAATTGGCGGTCAAGACCTGGCTGTTTTGAAAGAGATACCACCTCAAATGTTAAGAGCCAGAAGAGACTACGCTTTTTTGGTCGAAGAACTCAGAAATCGTCAGATACAGTATAGATGGGATGCACCATTTGGCATCATATTTACATTTGATAAGCAAAGGTACCGCCTCAACTCTGTATGGAAAGCCCGAGATTTTTATTATAATATATTGAAGGCCGGACACCCTGCACCATCTGGACCTAGAGAAAGACCACAAGAAGGACAGGATAGACAGCAAACTACACAACCACCAGACAAGATGGAGCATCTCTCTTCTCTAGAAGTGCAAGGTGCTATGGAACCAAGACCTAGCCGCATGACTACTAGACGTATGGAGAAACAAGCTAAGAGGCAACAGCATCAACAATCATCGGCCATCGATCAAGGAACTACAACAACAAATCTGGAAGCAGTGGGAGGAGCTAGACCTAAGGTTAAACAGGCCGTGCAGGAAGCTCTAAAAATGCTTCAACCAACCAAAGATGACAACTAAGATTTTAACATGGAATGTCAATGGACTGAACTCTCCACAGAAGAGGAAGAAAATATTTCATTATCTTAAACAGTTTAAGAACGATGTAATTTGTTTGCAAGAAACTCATATCAAGTCAACTGATCAAAAATATTTGATCAACTCAAAACTTGGTCAACATTTTGCAGCTTCTGCTATGGAAAAGAAGAATGGTATAGTTGTATACTTAAGAAAAGATATGAAAGCTGAATTAATAGAAGCAGATCCCTTCGGAAGATATATTGCTTTAGACTTAATCTTAGAAGGGAAAAAGACATTACTTTTGGGAATTTATGCTCCCAATCAACAGCAAGATAGATTCTATAGAAATCTTCATGCTAAATTAGTACAGTGGGACTATAGTTCCTGTATACTATTGGGTGACTGGAATGGAGTGATAGACACTAAGAGAGATAAGAAGATTTCCCGCCTAAATACCAAGATGCGAGCAAAGTTACCCAAATCTTTCTTTGACATTATGGATGATTTTGAATTGAGAGATATCTGGCGAGAAAGAAATGCAGAGGAATATGACTTCACTTTCTTCTCGGACAGGCATCAATCCCTTTCAAGGATCGATTTTATTCTAACCACTAATGATTTGCTTTCTAGGGTCAAGAAAACAAAGATTGCAGCTAGAGTCCTTTCGGACCATAACCCAGTTTGGATGGAGTTGGGAAGGGTAGTGCAGGCAAGAAGGTTTTGGAGACTGAATGAAAATTTATTTAGATATGAAAACTATATTAATGATTGTAAAAAATTACTATCTGAATATTTTGTTTTGAATATGAATAAGGGTACATCTATGGAATTTGTATGGGATGCAAGCAAAGCGTATATGAGAGGAGTTTTGATGAATATAAATAAAACACATAGAAATAAGCAAGGGCTAAAACGAACAGAACTGGAAGAGGAAATTAAGAGAAAAGAGCTGGAGTTAACAAGGAAACCAGACGATACAAAGGTTAAGGAAGCTATTAACATATTAAAATCTCAATTTGACATGTTGATCTCTGACCAGGTAGCTACTAATTTATTATATGCAAAACACAATACTTTTTGTAATGCAAACAAACCTGGCAGATGGTTAGCTTATCAGATTAGGAAAAAAAGGAAAACTCGAAATATATCTAAACTGATTTACAGAGGGAAGGAGGTGTTCCAACAGGAAGAGATTCAAAAGGCTTTCTGGGAATTTTTTACAGAACTGTATAAAGGGGATAAAATTAATGGTTTAGACATAGACAAATATTTAGACAAGGAGAAAATACCTTCAGTTAGAGAAGAACACAGGCAAAAATTGAATCAACCAATAACCTCGGGGGAAATCCTGCAGGTAATTAAGCAATTAAAGCCAGGGAAAGCACCAGGTACAGATGGCTTGACAGCGGTTTACTACAAAAACTTACAGTTAGAAATGGTAGAACCTCTTAGAGAATTATTTAATATGATTTAAACGGAAGGTAAAGTCCCTCCATCTTGGAAGACAGCGTTTATATCTTTGATACCCAAAGAAGATCAAGATACTACTCAACCCAAAAATTATAGACCCATTTCATTACTGAATGTAGATTATAAATTTTTTACTAAAATATTAGCAAATAGGTTAATGTTGGTCATTCAACAATTGATACATACGGACCAAACAGGTTTTATACAAGGGAGACAGATGAAAAGTAATGTCAGATTAATTATTAATGCATTAGAATATTTGGGAAAGAACAACCAGATCCCTGCTGCGTTTATATTTTTGGATGCTGAGAAGGCCTTTGATCGAGTTAACTGGCAATTTCTGCTGAAGATATTGCAAAAAATGCAGATAGGAGATAATTTTTTACAGTCAATTAAAGCAATATACCAACAGCAAACAGCACAAATCATAGTCAATGGAAGTTTAACAGACTCTTTTCAAATTGGAAAAGGTACAAGACAGGGTTGTCCTTTGTCCCCATTATTGTTTATTATAACTTTGGAAGTATTGTTGAATAAAATACGGGGCTTGGATGGTTTAAAAGGGATCAAGATTAGGCAGCAAGAATATAGAGTCCGCGCTTTTGCGGATGATTTGGTCATAATATTGGAACAACCGCAGGAATCCAGTATGGTTTTAATGAATACGATTAATCAATATGGTCAAGTGTCTGGCTTTAAAATAAACTTAGGAAAAACCAAAATATTAGCTATAAATATGAATATTAAACAAAAGGAAGAATTAGGAGTGATGCTAGGATGTGAGGTAGTTAAAAAAGTCAAATATCTTGGAGTTAACATTTTAACTTCAAATGGGAAATTATATAAGCATAATTATGAACCACTTTGGCATAGCATACAGACAGAGATGAAAAAATGGGAGAAATTGCACTTATCTTTGCTGGGCAGGATAGCGGCAGTGAAAATGAACATTTTACCAAAATTTTTATTTCTTTTCCAAATGTTACCTATACTTAAAAAAGATGCGAACCTTCTAGAATGGCAGAAGGGTATCAACAAATTTGTGTGGGCAGGAAAGAAGCCGAGGGTAAAGATGAAAATAATGCAAGATGTACGCGAGAGAGGAGGATTGAAACTACCTAATTTAAAACTATATTATGATGCAGTGGCATTATCTGTAATTAGTGATTGGATTCATTTAACCAATGATAGAATATTGAACATTGAGGGACACGATCTGGTATTTGGTTGGCATGCTTACCTGTTATTTAACAAAAAATTGGATAAGAACTTTAAAAGTCATATTTTGAGAAATGCTTTATTGCGGGTTTGGAAGAAATACCAATATAAATTAAATGACAAGATACCCATGTGGGCAATTCCTAGACATGCAATTGAAAATATGAATACAGCACAAAAACAGGACAGATTTACTTACAGACAGCTTCTTACCTCGGAAAGGGGGGTATTACAATTAAAATCTTTAGAGGTATTAAAAGAGGAGAAGGTAGTTCAAACATGGTTCCAGTATGGGCAATTACAGGCTAGGTGGAAAATAGATCAAAAAATTGGCTTTATTCAAGTTGAGGATAATCTGTTTAAACAAATAAGAGATCAAAGCTTAATGCATATAAAGAGGATATATAATGTATTAATACAGATGGATTCGGAAACAGAATTAGTTAAAGATTGTATGATAAAATGGGCTCAAAATATTGAGGAACCAATAATGTTGGATACATGGGAAAGAATTTGGGTAAGAAATGTGAAATTTACACAAGCTCAAAATCTGAGAGAAAATTTTTACAAGATGTTTTATAGATGGCATTTAGATCCTAAAAAGTTGGCTTCTATGTATCCGAATGTACAGCCTAAATGTTGGAGGTGTGGTTCTCTCGATGCTACATATTATCATATATGGTGGACCTGCCAAAAGGTTAAGGCATTTTGGATAAAAATATGGTGGGTCATGCAAAATGTTTTTAAAAAAAGGATAAAGTTTATTCCTCAGTTATTTTTACTAGGTATATGTACTGATTTTACAGTGGTAGAGACCAATTTGATTCTGCACCTGATAACTGCAGCAAGACTGTTGGTGGCGCAATATTGGAAGAAGGAAGACTTGCCTACAATCCAAGAATGGACATTGAAAGTAACAAACTTAGCTGAAATGGCTAAAATATCGGCATATCTCAAAGATCATTCAAATGAGAGATATAAACGAGACTGGAAAAAATGGATTGACTATATACAAAATAAATATGGGACTAAGAAATTCCAGTTAGCCTATGCTTAAGATCAGAAATGATTTAAACTGTTAAAAGTTAGTTCAGTAAGAAGAAGCTAAGTTCAATCTAGAATGTCATTAATTTCTTTATTTCTTTTTTCTCAATAGATTTTAGACTGTGTTAGTTAAAAATCCATACCGTGTACGGGTTCTGGGAAGTCGGGGGGGGAAGGAGGAGGGGGGATGGGGGGGGTGGAGGGAGGGAGGGGTACACACAACAAAAAAAATTGTATTTCAATGTCTTAATGATTGACAAATGATGACATATTTGTGTTTGTTTTTTTTAAAGAAAAATAAAAAAGTTCTCTTAAGAGAGCTAAATAGCTTGAAATAGATCTATACTAGTCTCCCTTTATTTATTTATCAGCACAAATAAAACACACACATATATATAAATGTTTATCTTCAATTTGTGCATCACCAGGTATTGCAATGTTGTTGTTGTTGTTATTATTATTTACTGTTGTTAAAAATAAAATTGTGGTTGAATTTGTGGCAGAGTGAAAGAAGTGAATGAGCGGAAAACAGCTTGTAGAAAACCTAGAGCCTGTTTGTTTAAAAAAAAGAACAGATGCTCAGAATCACAAGTATCTCCCTTTCTGAATTGTGTGTGAAAAATCCTGCTGTGTGTAGAAGCCAACCCATTAGCTTGTATCTTACAACACAGCAGAACTTAGTCTTCTTTTTGTTTATGCCTCCAGTGACTTACTTGTGCATGTAAGTTCTCTCCAATCACACTTGCATTGCGTCTTTGAGCTTTCAAGGGACTGGAGGCCAAAGACCTGAAGTGTTGTTCCACTCATTTCATCAAACTTTTATGGGTGCATCATAACAGACCTGTAGTTCAGAAAAGCAAGTGCTGTATCAAGTGCAGATGCCACCAAGCTAGCCTCTGTGCCTTTTCTTTCTCTTCCCCTGTGTTGACAATTCAAAGCAAAATCATACAAAATCATTGTTGTTTTGAATACTTCTAAGAGGCTTGGCCAATACGAGTTTGCTAACCTTGTCTCAAAGTATGATCAATTTCATCTTCTTTTTTTTTAATTAAAAGTTTTAATGATTTGTACAATTATATACCTTTCCCCTTCCCTCCCTCCTCCCATCTCCCATCCCCTCCCCCCAACCTCCCAGAGCGAATACAGGGTATAAACATTTAGCAACCATATACTAAAATAAACTAACTTTAGCGTCGTCCCTCGCTTGTACTTTAACTCCCCTTTTGAAAAGCTAACTTTAGATAAGTTGTAACATTCCTTGTTCATTCATTCATAAGCTATCTGAAATTTCTTAGTCCCATATTTATTTTGAATGTAATCAATCCATCTTCTCCATTCCAGCTTGTATTTCTCATCTGAATAGTCCTTGAGGTATGCTGATATTTTAACCATCTCTGCTAAATTTGTTACTTTTAACATCCATTCTTGAATAGTAGACAATTCTTCCTTCTTCCAGTACTGCGCCACCAACAGTCTTGCTGCCGTTGTTAAGTTCAGAATCAAATTAGTCTCTATAACTGTACAATCTGTGATTATACCTAACAAGAATAACTGAGGAGTAAACTTTATCCTCTTTTTAAGAATATTTTTCATAATCCACCATATTTTTATCCAAAATGCTTTGACCTTTTTACAAGTCCACCATATATGATAATACGTAGCATCACCACAATCACATCTCCAGCATTTAGGTTGTAAGTTTGGTTCTTCAAAATTTTGTGCCCACTTTATCATACAGTCTTTAACTAGCTCTGTTTCAGAATCTATTTCTATCAATATATTATATAACCTTTTTATATGTATTTGACTCTGGTCCCTAATTCGTTTTACTAAGTTATCCTCATTTTGCTTAATACCAATTTTCTGGTCTTTTTTCCATCTGGCCTGTAGCTGTCCATGCTGAAACCAGGTTTGAATTACCCTTTCCTCTTTTAATGCATTCAGAGGTTTTAACTATAGTACACCTCTTTCTATGGTAAGAAGCTCTCTGTATGTAGTTACATCCTGTTTTTGTTCTATGCTTATATTTTCTATCGCGTGTCTGGGTATTGCCCACATAGGTATTTCATCTTCTTTTTTGATTGTCCCATAGAACCACCTGTGCTTTTTAAAATAAGCAATGAATTATTACCATAAAAATGCAAATACACACAAGACTGAAATGGAAAATTTAAAACAAAGGCAAGGATTTAGCCATTTATAGAACAGATCAGATCTGCAATATCATAGTAGTACTATTTATTTATTAAGCACTTTTTTTTCTTTAACTCACAAGGAAATCATTTTAAAAGTGCAAGAAGAAACAAAAATAAAAGCAAAGATGACTGAGACTGGATCAGAAAACAGAAAAAAAAAGAAACAGATCCACACAAACCAAGAGGGTTTCATTCATCCTGCTTAAAGGCTTAGAAGAAGAGTCAAGTCTTAACAACTGTTCTAAACAATAGCAGAGTGGAGGTCATCTGGATCTCATGGGGTATTTCATTCCAAAAATTGGGGGGATTGGTGTAAAATAAGGCATCTTTCTAGAACCTTGATAGTTTCCATTGTTTAATCGAAGGAACCTGGGTTGCTACCCCTGCAAGATCAAATCAGTCAGGCAGATACTATTGGAAACAGGTGGTCCCTCGAGTATGCCATGCAGGGTTTTATAGATAACAAACAGCAACTTGAATCACACCTGAAAGCAAATGGGCAACCAGTGGAGCTCACAAATTCAAGAGGTTACATGGGCATACTGAGGGAGAGAAATTCCCTGAGGATGGTCTCCAGCACAAGTCCAAAAGCTTGGGAGACTGAACCTCCCAGTGACCAACTCAGATTGGATCTTGCATAATGAGGTGTTCTGATCCCCCTCTTCCCATACCAACACACTCCGAGTCAAAGATACTTTCCAGAATTTATTAACAGACAGACAGGTCCTTGGCAGCAAACCAGCACAGATAAGCCTTGGCAGCAATCCAGCCTGCCAAGCTCACAATTCTGTTCTCCAACATTAGTTCATGCGCTGACTTCTGCAAAAGGGGTGTGTGCACAAGCATCGCTTTTATAGTCTGGAGAGGAGCCTAATTACCAGCAGCTGAGTGCAATTACTTCCTGTAACTGAGTTCCTTAAGCCTATTAGCTCTCCGATGCTGGGCATCCAGGAAGAACTCACTGCTGACATCAGGATCACACTCCCTTGTCTCCTCCCCACTGGTCCAAGGCTCAGGCGCCTCCTGGTGGCCAACCAGCCTCTCTGCGCTCTGCTCGGAGTCGGAACCCTGTCCAGGGTCCTTCAAGGAACTGTTAGATGTACAATTTCTGCCATGCTGGCTAAATATGGAGCTATTGTGCAGTGCCTGTGGAATTCTGGGAGTTGAAGTTCACACATCTTAAAGTTGCTAAGGCTGAGAAAAAACTGATTTAGACTGTATCAAAGACTGGCAGAGTGACATAATGTTTGGCTCTGCCTGACAGTTCTAATTTCAACTCCTCCTGTCTAAAATCTCAGCAAAAAACATGATGAATTGTAGAGCTGGAGGGAATCACAATAAAGAACATAATATAAAAGAATAAAACCAAAGGGGTTTCAATAGTTGTATGATTTGCAGAATAACTTTGGCAATAATATCAAGATAATAAAAAGAGGAGTTTTGACTTCGAAATATGTATGATACATGCTTGCATTTTTGTTTAGTCTCCAAATGAGCATTTGATGTTTCTGATTACAAGTTTCATCTATTCTGTCCTATTGATTCACTGAACCAGAATGTGTTTTTTTTGTTTTGGATTAGCATTCTATGTGAATTAAGCTACTGTAAATTATGGTTTATGACTAAGCATAGTGATTTATTAAAAAACCATGATTCAGAGCATTGCAGAGCAGAAAAATTCTCCTGTGTGCTTTCCCTACCACTTCTCATTTAGTTTGATGAAATGAGAATTTGCATTCAGAATTTCTTCAAAAACGTAATTTTGCTTGATTGAGTAATAAATTTTCATGGTTGAAGTGCTATGTTCTTGCAGTTACTCAGTTATTAGGTGTCTAAGGCAAATGAGCCAATTGTAGCTTTGAAAAAAAAAAAGAGAAATTTGCTCCAGAATGTTCATAGCACACTACCTTGCTGCTGATCATTAAAGCAGCTGTCTTTTTCCCTTTTAATGTTCCTTATTACTTATATACTTATTTACGTATTTACGTATTTACGTATTTACTTATTTACTTACTTACTTATTATTTATTATTTATTATCTATCTATCTATCTATCTATCTATCTATCTCTATCTATCTATCTATCTATCTATCTATCTATCTATCATCCATCTATCTATCTATCTATCTATCTATCTATCTATCTATCTATCTATCTATCTATCTATCTATCTATCTATCTATCTATAAAAGTTATTTATGAAATGTATTGACCACCCATCTTACCCCAGATAAATTCTGGGCAGATATGAGCTTAAAAAACAGATGTCTCCTTTAAGAGTCACATTAACTTTATACTCATTAAAGCCACCTTTAAAGGCTTATACCTTTGAAGATAATAGGTGTGGCATCATGATCAAAGACCTTTTTGTATATCCTGTATTTGTGATGTTGACTTTTTCAAGTTCTCCAATACCCCCTCCCCTTTTCTGCTGGCTCATGTAGAACCGTGAAAAATGACAAGCTGCTTTAATGAATAGTAGTGTGCTGCTGTGTTGGTACTTAGGAAGACAGTTATTTGTAGTAGCTTGTTTGAGAAGTATGGCAGCCACGGAAGCTTCAGATTACAGTAATAAAAACGAAGTATCACCAAGAAGAAACTAAGGTGAAAACGCAATTAAGAGAAATGTTAAAGTCATTCTCAAGCAGCTGGAAAAGAAGGTAGAAAAAGAAGCTGCTATTGTAGGGGAAGGAAATGTTTCAGAAATTGTAAGGCAGAAACCCAATCATAATACACCAAAAAGAAAACTTGAGTATAGATATCTTTTGAGCTTAAATCTTCAAATCCCACAGAGTGATTTCTATAAATCTGAGAAATTTACTTTCTCTGGTTTTTTGGCACAAAATGATACTTTCAAATGCTGCATCCAAGTAAAGTGGTTTTGTTGAATTCCAATGTGCAACCAATGCTCTGTGCAGAAGGGCTCAACAGTTCAAAAGGAGAACGTAATTATATCAAAATAAATTGACCATCCTTTTGGCAGACCCTGTTCTTTCAAGGATTCTGCAGCAAAATAAGAATTACAGTAGATGGCAGTAGTCAGGTTGAGCATCTTAGGACATGCTGGTCTGTCAAAAAATTCTGAGCTCTTTGGCCAAAGATTTTTCTTTCAGTTGCGGTATCTAAAATCCAGAAATCCAGAGCTTAGAAATTGTGTGAAAGCCATCAACTGTAAGAGCAGTAGCTGACAGTCAAGCAGTTATACACAGAAAGACATATTGAAAAACCCCTTTGCTTTGAATGTATTTTAGCATTGGAATAATAGAACCTATTTAAATCTATTTCTTTAATTGCTCGTTTTAATTTGTTAATTATATGTTTTATTATTCACCGGTACGAGCAGTTCCCTTAGGGAGAGTATAGCTTTTAATAAATAAAATGACATCATATACATGCACTTGGGGAAAAGAAAATAAATATGCGTGAATGAAACATTGTATAGCTGACAAGATATCAAGATATCGTTTGTTTTTCTTAAGGGAGTTGAAACTCAACATATCTGGGATGCAACAAGGTGAAAATAACAGTCCAGGTCATACTCAGATTTATCTGAACCATTCCTAATTTACCTCACAAACTGTGCTTGAGATAAAATTAGGGGAGACTTTAGGCTACCTTGACCTGTTGAGAAAGACAAACTAGAACAAATTAACCAACAAATGCTACATTTAACATAACTTAACATTTTATCAGAATTTGTGTGTGCGCCCACACATGCTTTTGGACATAGCGGGATGCCTCTATGTTGGACACAGTGGCAGGGCTTTTGGATGCTCTGGCGCTGTGTCTGACATAGAACCGGGATGCCTCTGTGGTGGACACAGTGCCGGGGCTTTTGGATGCCCCGGCGCTGTGTCTGACATAGAGCCGGGACACCTCTATGGCAGACACAGTGCCGAGGCTTCCAAAAGCCCTGCCGCTGTGTTCGACATAGGGCAGCTTTTGCCCGCTTGCCTCACCAGCCATAAACCTCACCGCACGTCACTGAACTGAGAAGCCTTGAGATATGTCAAATGTTCAAAGAGAAAAGACAAAAACAATGTTTCCAAGCCTCCAGCCTCTAAGTGGCAGTGTTACTTTTTTCCCCTCTGCTTTTACATCCCTCTTTGTGTTCCAAACTTAAGGAGAAATGTTCTTAAATGAAAAACAATCCAATTAAGCATTGGAAAAAAAAAAGAAAATTTTAATCCATAAGTATGAAAAAAAGAATAAAAAATAGAAGAAGAAAAATTAACCAATCCAATTTAAAAAGTAGGAAACATTTGTAAAAATTCCATCAGTAATATCATATTTGCCTTCATGAACTAATACTTCAAGTTCACCCTGTTTGTTCCCTAAACTTTGAGTCTTAGTGTATAGGCATTTTATTCCTTTATGAGTCAGGTATGTTCCTTATATTTCGATTTCCATCCTTTCCGTCCCTCTACTTTATTATGATTTTTTAAATTTCTTATTTCTCTTTATTCCCTACCTCCTTAGGTGATTGGTTATCTAGTGGCTTTTGCTTGGAATTAGATTCTAAAAGTAGTGAAGATTGGTCCCCTCCACCCTCAATTTTAGTTTAAAGCCCTTTTGATAAGATGAGCCAGTCATTTTCTGAAAATATTCTTTCCAGTGCTTGTGAGGTACAGTCCATCCCTTTGTCAGTAGCCCTTCATGAAGATGAAGAGCCACTCATCTCTCCTTCCTATTTAAATCTTTTCGCTGAATTACAAAACTGCCTGTTCTATTAATCTCCAATGACCTTGTTGTATACATGGCTACAGAATGGCACTACAGGCATCTGCTTTCCCAAAAGGTTATTTTCTAGGCCATTTGTGCATTCTATTCCAATCCTTGTCAGAAATTACTGCTTGTAGATTGACCGATGACATTCATATTTCTATTTATCTCACATATTTTTCACTGCTGAAAATTGGGTGATGTTAATTTAAATGAAGGAGGAAAACATCCACTTTGAAGGTCTATCCAGTGAAGTTGGGAAAAATGCAAAGCTTCATTAGAAGTAGCCTTTTCTTAGATTTTTTTTTAATCTCTCCTTTTCTCCAGCACTTATGCAAACTGTCCTCTTTCCCATAGGTAAGTGTTGTGGCCCAGCAGGTGCCGTTGGAGCTGCCACCAGACTCCGACAGCGAGGGGCCCTCTGAGTTGGTTCTGGAGGAGGTGGAGGACCCTGGATCCTTGACTCCTGCAAAAGGGGCGTGTGCACAAGCATTCCTCTTATAGTCTTGAGAGGAGCCTAATTACCACCAGCTGAGTGCAATTACCTCTTGTACCTGCGCAACTGTTCCTGACGCCTATTAGCTCTTTGGTGCCGGGCATCCAGGAACAACTCACTGCTGACATCAGGATCACACTCCCTTGTCTCCTCCCCACTGGTCCAAGGCTCAGGCGCCTCCTGGTGGCCAACCAGCCTCTCTGTGCCCTGCTCGGAGTCGGAACCCTGTCCAGGGTCCTCCACATCCTGCAGGGCCGACTCATAGGGGCCCTCGCTGTCGGAGTCTGGTGGCAGATCGAACGGCTTCTGCTGGGCCACAACAGGTAGATGTGTCACTTTTTCTTAAAACTGAAAATTGTATATATTTGAAAATTAACATTCTCGTTCTCCTATCTTCTTTTTTGGATCAGATGGACAGTTGATACTTTTCTGAAATACTTCCATAAAAGCATGCATTAAAGGTCAGTCAGCACTGAGACTCTCATAATTTGATCAAGAAAGCTGATGTAGCAAATATGTAGAAATGCATAGCAACCTGACACTTTTTTTTTTGGTTTTGGATTGAGACAGTTGACATTCTTCTACTTGCTCTGCATGATGGTTAAAATATTCACAGTGAAATTAAAAACGAAATTCATGCAACCTATCCGGCTGTAATGAAGTAAAAATTTAAAAACTAGAAGCACTTGGGAAGCACATATATATCTGACTCTTCACTCCCTTCCTGTTTTTAGTTCTATCTGTTAGTACTCTGTAAGCAGCCCAGAAGTCATTGAATCTATGAGGGTTTTGCAGCCATCTGATTCAATTTGCCGCTTTGAAATTGGCTCCTGCTTAGATTTGCAAATCTGCTTTGATGGGGTGATTTGATTGAAGTTTTGTCAAATTGAAGTCCACCTTTGAAACTTTGCAGAGTCCTACCATCTGATCCCCAGCCTTAATAAATTTTGGAGAAGTTTCAAAAACGACAGAGACATGTTCAAAAAAGCAGGCTATAACTGCAAGTATTATTAGATAGGAACTGTCCTTGGCTTGATCTCTTTGTGCTTTCTTGATTGTCCATCTTGTCTGGTTCAGCAGGGACACTGCCAGGCTCATCAAGAAAATAATTTCGATCAATTCTCCATGCAGAGGTGAAAGCAGTAGGAAGACAAGGATCAAAGAGCACTTTACTGCTTTGCAAATCAGTTGCCTCCAGGCCCTGCTTCCTGCTCAGTATTCAGTGTGTAATTCTTCTAGGATGCAGAGGTGCACCACAGTTCTGCTGGTATTAGTTACATGTACTGTCTAGCAAGCTAGGATTAAAAATGTCCCTGGGTTTTCTCCTTCAAAATAATATGCACATGACTATACGGCATTTGAAATTATTTTGGTTTTCACTTGTGATTCTGTGGATATGACTAGTTGCCAAATACATCAGTAGCTATTGTGTGCTATCAAGTCAATCAAAATGTTGCAATTTAAATGACATAAGAACATCAGATGACATAAAAATGACGTAAGACAATAAACAGTCCAGCAGTTAATCTCATAGTGAATTTGAATTTGAATTTCCTTTATTTGTATGCTGCCCTTTTTCCTGGGGGGACTCAGGGTGGCTCACAATTCAAAAAGGGAGGGGGGGAAAAGACAAACAGTATTCCAATATGGAAACAATACAACATATTAAAAGAGAGCACAACAGTCACACAATTCGGGTGGGGTTGGAATCTTAACCCCAGGCCAGCCGGGACAGCCAGATCTTCAAAGCGGCGCGGAAGGATTGGAGGGTGGTGAGGGTCCGAATCTCCACGGGGAGTTCGTTCCAGAGGGTCGGAGCAGCCACCGAGAAGGCTCTCCTCCGGGTAGTTGCCAGTTTGCACTGGCTAGTAGATGGAATTCGGAGGAGGCCTAATCGATGCGATCGTATCGGTCTAGTGGAGGTAATTGGCAGTAGGCGGTCTCTCAAATACCCAGGCCCACTACCATGAACAAACTGTAATGGCTGTTTTGCACCTGTCTTTCGCAGTACTCTTTTCAAATTTGGATAGTGTCCCCTTTGTAAACAAATTACTAGTCTACATAGATAGATTACCTATCTAGAATCTCTAATCTGTGCTCTTCAAGCAGAAATTAGGTGCCCAATTCGGCCATTCCACACTATGGAGATGCCACGCTATCAGCCCCCTCTACTGCAAAGATCCTGCAGGAGAAGAGCACTCTGGACAATCGTGAGATCTGGCAGGGTGAGAGCTGTGAACTATAAACACAAAGCTTTTGCTGTGACCCAGCATAACAGATATAGCGCACTTGCTGACTTTAATGGGGGCACTAAAGAGACAGGTCAAGGTAGTTGTGATAATGGTGACTCAAATAAGCAGGGGATCATGGTCCAAAATGAAGAACTTTCTTTGGAAAGGCGAAATGGGGACCCAGGTATCACATATCAGTCGCACAAGAAGATCAAGGTATGTAAAAAGAGAAGTCATCTTGTGGTTGGTGATTCAATCGTAAAGGATGTAAATTTAGGAAAGGATACGGAGGTTTTAAAAGAGGTCAGGTGTCTGCCAGGTGCTACTGCCAGCAGAGACAAGAAGTGTATTCTTAAGATAGTCAAGAATGCAAGTAAGGACTGTGACGTTACTGCTATTATACATCTTGGCACAAATGAACAGTTCCAAAAACAAGAAAAAGGTTAAGGAAACAATTGGTCCATTGCTGGGAGAAAGTGGCAAGAAGGTGACAAGCAACAGGGAGAAAGCAGAACTATTTAACTCATTTTTTGCATCTGTCTTTACACAAAGGGATAAAACAGTCCAACCTATCAAAAACAACACTACAAAAATCAGAGTAGGAACACAAATTGAAATAGGGAAGAAAATGGTAAGTGAGTATCTCTCTATCCTAGACGAGTTCAAATCATCAAGACTGGACAGATTACTCCAGGGTTCTGAAGGAACTGGCAGATGAGATCTCAGAACCACTGAACTATATCTTTCAGAGATCTTGGAGCACCGGGGAACTGCCAGAGGACTGGAGAAGAGCTGATGTGGTTCCCATCTTCAAAAAAGGAAAAAAAATAGATCCAGGAAACTATAGACCTAACAGCCTGACCTCAATACCAGGAAAGATTCTGGAAAAGATAATCAAGCAACGAATTAGCAAACACGTAGAAGTAAACAAAGTAATAGCCAAAAGCCAACATGGGTTTGTCAAAAACAGATCATGCCAGACTAATCTTATTGCATTCTTTGACAAAGTGACAAAATTAGTGGACCAGAGGAATGCCATCGATTTTAGATTTAGATTTTTTAGATTTTATTTAGCATTTATAGGCCGCCCTTTTCCCTGAGGGGACTCAGGGTGGCTTACAATAATAAGGGAAGGGGAGTGAAAGACAAAATACAGAAAAAAAAATGTGAAATAACTAAAAAGTACTAAAACACAACATTCACTCAGCATTCGGGAGGGGCAGAAGAGTTTATCCCCAGGCCTGACGGGCTAGCCAGATCTTGAGGGCTGTACGGAAGGCCTGGACTGTGGTCAGGGTACGGATCTCCACGGGGAGATTGTTCCATAGCGTCGGAGCAGCAACTGAGAAGGCTCTCCTCCGGATGGTCGCCAGTCGGCACTGACTGGCGGATGGAATACGGAGGAGGCCCGCTCTATGCGATCTGATGGGACGCAGGGAGATTATTGGCAGGAGGCGGTCTCTCAGATAGTCAGATCCACTACCATGGAGCGCTTTATGGGTGGTAAGTAAGACCTTGAATTGCACCCGGAGATCTACAGGCAGCCAGCGCAGCTCGCGGAGGATAGGTGTTATGTGGGCGAACCGAGGTGCACCCACAATCACTCGCGCGGCCGCGTTCTGTACTAGCTGAAGTCTCCGGGTGCTCTTCAAGGGCAGCCCCATGTAGAGCACATTGCAGTATTCCAGCTTAGAGATCACAAGGGCTCGAGTGACTGTCGTGAGAGCCTCCCGATTCAGGTAGGGCCGCAACTGGCGCACCAGGCGAACCTGGGCAAATGCCCCCCTGGTCACAGCCGATAGATGGTGATCAAAACTCAGCTGTGGATCCAGGAGGACTCCCAAGTTGCGGACCCTATCTGAGGGGTATAAGTTTTGTCCCCCCAGCCTGATTGATGGTACGGTGGTCAAATTATTGGGAGGAAAACACAACAGCCACTCGGTCTTGTCTGGGTTGAGCACCAGTTTGTTTGCTCTCATCCAGTCTTTAACAGCTTCCAGACCCTGGTTCATCACGTCCACCGCTTCATTGAGTTGGCACGGGGCGGACAGATACAATTGTGTATCGTCCGCATATTGGTGATACTTTATCCCGTGCCTCCGGATGATCTCGCCCAGCAGTTTCATGTATATGTTAAATAGGAGGGGGGACAAGACCGACCCCTGTGGCACCCCATATGTTAGGGGCCTCGGGGACGATCTCTGCCCACCCACCAACACCGACTGCGACCTGTCCGAGAGGTAGGAGGAGAACCACTGCAAGACAGTGCCGCCCACTCCCACCTCCCGCAGTCGTCGCAGAAGGATACCATGGTCGATGGTATCGAAAGCCACTGAGAGGTCAAGGAGAACCAGGATGGACGCAAAGCCTCCATCCCTAGCTCTCCAGAGATCATCGGTCAATGCGACCAATCGGTCAATGCGATATAGTTTACTTGGACTTCAGTAAGGCATTTGATAAGGTAGAGCATAATCTACTACTAGATAAAGTAGAATAATGTGGGTTGGACAGCATCACCACTAGATGGATTCGTAACTGGCTGACTAACCGCACTCAACATGTAGTCCTCAATGGAACTGCATCTACATGGAGGAAAATATGCAGTGGAGTACCCCAAGGCTGTTTTAGACCCAGTACTCTTCAACATCTTCATCAATTATTTGGATGAGGGAATAAATGGGGAACTCATCAAATTTGCAGATGACATCAAGCTGGCAGGAATAGCCAACACTCCAGAAGACAGTCTTAAGATTCAGAAGGATCTTGACGAACATTGGGCACTATCTAATAAAATGAAATTCAATGGTGAAAAGAGTAAGGTTCTACATTTAGGCAAGAAAAACGAAATGCACAGGTACAGTATACGTGGTACCTTGCTCAATAGTAGCAACTGTGAGAGGGATCTTGGAGTCCTAGTGGACAACCATTTAAATATGAGCCAGCAGTGTGCAGCAGCTGCCAAAAAAGCCAACACAGTTCTAGGCTATATAAACAGAGGGATAGAATCAAGATCACGTGAAGTGTTAATACCACTTTATAATGCCTTGGTAATGCCACACTTGGAATACTGCATTCAGTTTTGGTCACCATGATGTAGAAAATAGGTGGAGACTCTAGAAAGAGAGCAGAGAAGAGCAACAAAGATGATTAGGGGACTGGAGACTAAAACATGTGAAGAATGTGCAGGAACTGGGAATGTCTAGTTTAATGAAAAGAAGGACTAGGGGAGACATGATAGCAGGCTTCCAATATCTCAGGGGTTGCCACAAAGAAGAGGGAATCAAACTATTCTCCAAGACCCCTGAGGGTAGAACAAGAAGCAATGGGTGGAAACTAATCAAGGAGAGAAGCAACTTAGAGCTGAGGAGAAATTTCCTGACAGAACAATTAATCAGTGGAACAGCTTGCCTCCAGAAGTTGTGAATGCCGCAACACTGGAAGTCTTTAAGAAGATGTTGGATAGCCGTTTGTCTGGAACGGTATAGGGTTTCCTGCCTAGGCAGGGGGTTCGACTAGATGACCTCCAAGGTCCCTTCCAACTCTGCTATTGTATTGTA
Source organism: Thamnophis elegans (assembly GCF_009769535.1). Taxonomy (NCBI): domain Eukaryota; kingdom Metazoa; phylum Chordata; class Lepidosauria; order Squamata; family Natricidae; genus Thamnophis; species Thamnophis elegans. The sequence continues at coordinate 79,140,584 of NC_045546.1, forward strand.
AACAACTGCTTAAGTAAGCTCACTGGGGCTTCAGAAACTGTTACATTACAATCAAGGCAGTGGTGGGTTTCAATTTTTTTTAGAACCTATTCTGTAGATGTGGCCTGTTTTGTGGGAGTGGCTTGGTGGTCATGTGACTGGGTGGGAGTGGCATGGTGATTGTGTAACCGGGTGGGAGTAGCTTGGCAGTCATGTAACTGAGTAGGAGTGGCTTGGCAGTCATGTGACTGGGTCGGAGTGACCAAGTCGATGTCACTGAATTCTTTGCCCCAAAGAATGACCTACAAAAGGCAGATATAAAAAAGGAAATTTATTATTTTGTGCACTTACTACTTAAATAAGAATAAAATAAGTATACAAAACAATAAAGCAGCTACTGACAGAGGAAATATGGCTGTCCTTGCTGGTCTTCAACATTACTGACCACCTTACACACACATTTCCAGCCCCTCTGCCTCTTCCCTCTTCCTGGATTCACTCAAAGTTTTAAAAACTCACAGCCTATGCACAGCACACACTCCTCCAGCCCCTCTGCCTCTTATATCTCTCTGCTGCCATCAGCGTTCATAGCAGGATATGGTAATTCTACATAGCTCTTTTACTCTGCTCTAGAAAAAAGAGCAGTTCATGTTCATTTCACCAGTCCCATTCTTATTAGGAGAATCATCCTTGTAGTATAAAAGATTGCTTAACGTTGTAGCTAGTCATAGCACTTCGTGAAGGCTTAGTGAGAAATGTAAGAGAAGAAGAGACAAAAGTAACCAGGAAGGTATGGAAGGAACTTAAAAAGCCAACGAAATTTAAGTAGTAGTAGTTGTAGTTTATTCAATTTGTATGTCGCCCTATTCCCGAGAGACTCAGGGCGGCTAACAACCAAAGCGGGGAAGGGGATACAAATAAGAAAATAAAAGACAAACAAAATTAAACTACAACAACAGTCACAACTTCAAATGGGGCTGGAATTTCATCAGCCCCAGGCCTGCCGGAACAACCAGGTCTTAGTGGCTTTGCGGAAAGCCGGAAGGGTGGTGAAGGTCCAGATCTCAACAGGGAGATCGTTCCAAAGGGCCGGAGCAGCCACAGAGAAGGCCCTCCCCCGGGGAGTTGCCAGTCGACACTGGCTGGTGGATGGAATTCGGAGGAGGCCTAATCTGTGGGATCTGATAGGTCTTAGGGAGGTGATTGGCAGGAGGCGGTCTCTCAAGTACCCAGATCCGATACCATGAAGGGCTTTAAAAGTAATGACTAGCACCTTGAAGCGTGTCCGGAGCCTAATGGGCAGCCAGTGCAGCTCGCGGAGGATAGGTGTAACGTGGGTGTACCGAGGTGCACCCACAATCGCTCGCGGGGCTGTATTCTGGACAAGCTGAAGTCTCCGAATACTCTTCAAGGCATATATTAGCTGTTTGGACAATATCACAGGTTTTAGTAAATTTCCAAAGTGAAATATTCTTTAGTTTTTCACGACTTGCTTCCAGAAGAAAAAAATAATTTGGAATTGTCTATACATAGAAATAAATTCTGGTTGTTGGCAAAGGTCAACTTTCTTTTTTTTAAAAGTAGTTTGAGGAGCTATATTTAATTAACCCATTCATTTCCTTTTCTTAAGTTACTCTGGGCTAGATAATAAAACTGGGTTGAGTAGCCTGTGGAGAAGTGGTCCCCTCAAGTTTCTCTTTTCTGGCCCATAAAGCCCTCTCTGATGAACATTGCTGGCAAAATTTACTGCCATTTTGTGTTGAGAAACAGATGAAAAAATAGATCTATGATGATAAATATAAAGTTCCCAAATTCCCCTGAAAACAAACTTCAGTTACATGTATGAAAAAGCCCAAAGTTAATTACAGTCCTTACCAATGGTGGGTTTCAAAAATCGTTGGAACCTACTCTCCCACTCTTTGTGGGAGTGGCTTGCCACCCATGTGACCGAATGGGAGTGTCTTGCTGCCCATGTGACCGGATATGAAATTATGAATTAGTACTTAGGTCGATCCAAGTAGCTATTCAGAAACTCTGGCATTGAAGCATGCAAGTCTTAAAGCTGTCAAGTTACAAGATCCTTGCCGGTGGTGGGTTTCAAAATTTTTTGGAACCTCTTCTGTAGGTGTGGCCTGCTTTCCGGGTCCACTGGTGGAACCTCTTCTAACCGGTTCGGTAGATTTGACGAACTGGTTCTACCGAATAGGTGCGAACTGGTAGGAACCCACCTCTGGTCCTTACCATCTCATACATTGTTCTGATTTTCAGTTAAAACTGATTTTTGGCTAGCTTCGGTATTGACAAGTGAAGAAGTTTAACATTAGCATTTGCTCTAAAACATAAGGTATAAGCTATTTTTATTATTATTATTTCTGATTCAGGAAGACACAGTTCAGAATACATCATACTCTTAATATCCAGTAAGCCTGAACATATCATCACATCCCCATGATTGTAAACAATGACGATTTTCTTCCCCCTCCCCATCAATTTAAATTGTACAATGCATTTTGCTGTCTTTTTGGATTCTGCTGGAGGGCTGTTACTTTCCCCAAGCAGTGAGGAGTGTCACATTTCAAACATTGGAGAGACATCCGCAGGTATCTGAAGACTCACTTGTCACTCTCTTCCGGTGATGAAACACTGCATCAGCTTTCTTAGGCTACTAGCCAGCTGTCAGTCAACGGCAAAACAATAGCCTAAACAATATATCTTTCAAACGAAGCATTTAGATTAATGCCAGGCTGCTAGCAGACAATTTCTGTCCTGCTTCTCCAATATTTGAATAGAAAAACAATGGGACTACTAGTGAAGGATGCCTTTGCTGTTTATTTAAAGTACTTGAAACAAACACTTCAACTTTGAGAGAATAGTTTGAATGTAATTCGTACTTTGTAAATACAAAGATTTTTGACCGATCATTTGTTTCGTTTCAATTTATCTCTTCAAGATTATTAATAATGTACAGCCAGCAGGGCGCTTACTCTGATGACCTTGCAAATCTATAAACATATTAGCAATAGCAATAGCAGTTAGACTTATATACCGCTTCATAGGGCTTTCAGCCCTCTCTAAGCGGTTTATAGAGTCAGCATATTGCCCCCAACAATCCGGGTCCTCATTTTACCCACCTCGGAAGGATGGAAGGCTGAGTCAACCCTGAGCCGGTGAGATTTGAACAGCCGAACTGCAGTCAGCTGAAGTAGCCTGCAGTGCTGCATTTAACCATTGTGCCACCTCGGCTCGCTCTCTCTATATATAATATATATAATATATATACATATATATATACATATATATACACATATACATACATATACATACACACACACACACACACACATATCAGTGGTGGGTTTCAAAAATTGTTCGAACCTACTCTGTGGGAGTGGCCTCCTTTGTGGGAGTGGCTTGCCACCCATGTGACCGGATGGGAGTGGCTTACCGCCCATGTGACCAGATATGAAGATGCCGACGACACTTGTCAGAACCACCTTAAATTACCTCATACACAGCACTGGCATGCATAAGAATATGATGTAAACTTGTTTTTTAAAAGGCATCTTTGGTTTGTGTTAAAACAACTTCAACACACGCAATGTTCTGATTGCACCACAAACGCAGTAGTCATCCTTACCTTTCACAGAGGCACTGAGGTTTATAAATATGAGTATGATAGTGTAGAATAATCATATCCAAGGACCAGTGGTGGGTTTCAAAAAATTTTGGAACCTCTTCTGTAGGTGCGGCCTGCTTTCCGGGTCCACTGGTGGAACCTCTTTTAACCGGTTCGGTAGATTTGACGAACCGGTTCTACTGAATAGGTGCGAACTGGTAGGAACCCACCTCTGACACACACACACACACACACACACACACACACATATATATATATATATATGTGTGTGTGTGTGTGTGTATTAGATTTTTACAACCCCTGGTAAGCCCCAATTATGGGAGGAAGCTAACTGCTATTTATCAGCACAAATAAAAAAAACAAACACACACACACACACACACACACACACACACAAATTTAAAGGGCACAATAATGAACTTCAATATGTAGTATCTTATGGGAGAATCACAAGTTGATGTTCATAAAGTTAGACTGAACGCACTATCAGCAAATATGTACATCGAGGGTGCCCAAGCAATCTCATTTTCAAGGTGAAAGTAATGAATCTGATTTGAAACAAAGTCTCTGAGTCAGATTCTGGGGACTTCTTCAAGTAGATTTCTGGAAGATTAGAGCAGTAGTCTAACCTTGCCTTCTCCTGATGCGTTTGATTTCTCAGGCTAGCTACTGTAAATCCCTGGGATTAATTTTCTCCCCCAATCATCATGCCTTTGAAGATTTCACAGACGGATTTCTATTAAATGTTCACACAGTCTGCAAAATATGGTCCCCATTCTTATTTGTAGAAAAACCTTTCATGATTTTAGACATTGTCTATCCTCTGCAGCAGGGACGTGCAGTCACTAGAGGCAAGGGAGGCGTGGCCTCACCAGTCATGAGGAAAAGGAAAGGATTTTAAAGAATTTTTAAAAAATAATTAAAGCCAAGGTAGTTGCTGCCAGATTCACAGTGACTTGGAACAGTGCTTTGTGTTAACCATAGGAGGAGGCCAGAGAACTAGGGGCCTCTTTTGCATAAGGAATTTTTCGCCTTTTAAGAGTTAAGCAAGGGTTAACAAGCAAAAAATTCCTTATGCAAATGAGGCACGTATTCTCTCGCCTCCTGTAGAGGGCATTTTTAGAGGCTTTTTAGAGTTCTCTGGGAGCAACTAGCTCAGTCTGACAGAGCTCTGGCCCTTCATGAGGGGCGGGCAGGGCAGGGCAGGGAGAAGCAAAGTTGAAATTGTCTCTGAAACAGCTGGAAAAGGTGCATGTGTGGGGAGGGGGGAGGAATTCAAAAAGTTTGATTGGAAGGCAGCAGGGGAAGTGGGGGTATGGCAGAGGAGCTGCTTTCAAGCCTTTGGAAAATATATCCAATCCAACTTCTGTGTTTGTGTTTGAGAGTGAGTGAATGAGAGAGGGATCGAAGTTCTCTGTGTGCGTGTGTCTGTTTGAGCGAGGGGGGAGGGAGGGAGGAAGGAGGGGGAGGGAGAAGAAAAAGAATGGGAAAACTTATTTTGCAAGGGGGAAAAATGCTGTCGCTTTAAATTGGAACTGAGCATGCCTGGCTGTGGAATTCTGGGAGTTGAAGTCCACAAGTCTAAAAAGTGCCTCACCAGGCCTAAAGCTGACCGCACGTCACTGCTCTGCAGGATGAAGGACTCTTCTGCATGTTTTCAACCAATATGGTCCTGAGCTTTCTCTTGCCAATCGGCAATACTGGCTGATATCATCAATCCATCTTGTTTTAGGTCTCTTTCGTGGATGTTAGTTAGATAGCAGAACCATATTAAAATAATCATAACTAGATTATTGAAAGAAGGTCCATTTTTCCTAATATGGATACTTTAATTCAAAGATTTTCCCAAATTTTTGGTGAAAATTGATTTCGGCAGAAATATATTTTCAATGTCTACACAACATTAGGGGTTGTCAGGGCAAAGAATTACTTGGTTGGGTTGGACCTTCAGGAAGTCCTAGAGAATTGATGTTGTTTTCATGACCCATCTTTCAATTAAAGTTGTGGCTTTTAAGAAACCTCTGGCTGTAAAAACAAAGGACATTGCTTCCTTCCAATTGGATTTTATGAGCATTGTCAACCCTGTGATAATTTATGGCTTTTTCAGTGTTCACACAAAGCAGGACTTAAAATGTGAAGTGTTTTATAGCAACATTGAGAGCCTAAAGGATACTATAAGAAGAAATAAATATATGAATGGAGGCAAAAGTGGAATCAAGTATATGTATTAAGCCTGCATCAATCATTCAAAGGGGAATACACCAACGGATTTGAAACCTCTGTTCCAAACAAAATAATAATACCTTCTGTTCTGACCCCCTCCTCTGTCCAGTAACGAAAGCCGAGACATGCTTAATGAGAATGTCCTTTAATAGCAAGACCGGACTCTCGGTGGCTGAAAGCCAAGTAAACAAACAGATAAGGACCTTGGCAGCAAATCCGACAAACCTTGGCAGCAATTCAGACAAACTCTGGCAGCAATCCAGCCTGCCAAGTTTCTCTTTAGTCAAAGCTAAAGAGAAAGTCAAAGCCTGGGGATAAGATTCTAATTCGCCCCACCCGAATGTTGAATGAAAGTTGCGTTTTATTGTTTTATTTTTATTTATGCAATGTCTTATGTTTTTGTTTTGCACCCCCCTTCCCATGTATTGTAAGCCGCCCTGAGTCCCCTCAGGGAAAAGGGCGGCCTATAAATCATAAATAAAAGAAAAAGAAAAGAAAGCGTTGACTTCTGCAAGAAGGGCATGGCACAAGCAGTCTTTTTTATATGGAGAGGAGCCTAATGACCATCAGCTGAGCATAATTACCTCCTGTAATTACATAATTGTTCTTGACACTGAGTAGCTCTTCGACGGCGTGCATCCCGGAACAACTCACTGTTGGTTTCTGGATCACTCTCCCTTGTCTCCTCTCCACTGATCCAAGGCGTGCCATAGGTTCACCATCACGGATATAAGCAGTACAATTCAGCTTGAACAACGGAAATTTTTGAGGGGGAAAAACAATAAAAAACTTACAATAATGTGGTTCCATTAAGACACACATCCTCAAGTTAACAGTTAACATCACTTTTGTTCTTATTTATTCATTAATTTGGCGGGGACATCCAATTCTTAATAATGTCACTGTTGTGTCATATTTTCTCCACTTGATTGTCTTCACTGTGTTCCATACCCAATGACTTGAAAATTGTTTTGTACACATAGTTTTCTGTTGTGACTCAGCAGCAGTCTTCTGTGAGTCTTTTCAGGATGCAAGATTAACTATGCAGCTGGGGCTCGTTAGGGGCATGTTCTGGGGATAAAAGGACGGATGGTGTCACACCCTGGTTGCAGGAGTCAACGTTCCTTGGTTCGTTCAACATTGATTGATCATCGGTCGTGGTTTATGTAAGATACACTTGGATAAGTGCTTTGTTTTTCTGTAACCCTGATTCGTAGAGACTTTGGAAGAAGTGCTTTGCTTTCAATTTGTTCAACTTGTGTTGCCGTAAGAAAGATTTGTTTTAAATTCCGTTATTTTCAGGCAGAGACTGTAATTAGGTTTATTTTGGGCTCAAAGCCAGCCTGAGCTGAGAACTGATAAAGAGAGTTCCTTTTAAGTCGTTTGCCAGTCGTCTATTTAACGAGCGGAGAAGGGGGGACAGAACAATTTTCTTAGTAAGAACATGGAAGCATTGCAATATATGGGCAGATGTCAGTGATCTGCACATTTGCTTCTTGCTTTTCCACGTGTAAAATGTAGCAGCTTACTGGCCATTCCCACATATTGCCATGAGATGATCTGTTTTTGGACTATAAAGACAGAACAACTATTCTGTTTTTTTCCCTCTTTAACAGATTTTATTTTATAAAGAAAAAAAAGACATGTAATTACTAAAGGAAAAATCATGGGTTGAACAAGGACTTGTCTAAAATTTGATGGAGGGATCAAGGCAATTACATAGTAAAAGCCTTATGGGTAAGCAGTGCAAATTTAAATAAAAGAAATTATTCTTCTATAACAGTTCAAGAAGACTGAGTGGGAGGATGTCCCTACCCAAGGATCAGAACTGGCTCTTTCAGTAACTATTGCTGATTCTTTAGAGGGTTTATATTTTCTCAAGATACGAAGGTGGGGAGGAAATATATTTTGATAATAGGCTGTTTGGTAATTCTTAGAAGAACATAAGAAGGATTTCTCCTCATGCTAATTCCCACTTACACAAAATGTAACCCTTAGTTGTTTGATTTATTCCTCTCCCTCCTTCCCCACCTCCGTCTTTCTTTTATGCCTTTGAATGAAACACCCTTTTACTGCAAGTCATGACTTTTTGCAGTACAGAAAAGCTTCCTTTTAATATGCAGATTGGGTCTTTCTTAGCATTTCCTTCTAAATCAAAGGCATTCATAACAAACTCAAGACCACAGCTTTATTTTCAAATAAGATTATTAAAACTCTGGCTACTCCAAGTGAGAGATAGCAGGGAGCATTGTTTCTCTGTGTAGAACAACTTTATTTCCATATCATCTAGGAAACTCGGCCAAAACTAATTCTCTTATATGAATGCTGCAGCAGTTTGCAGAATGTTTCATGACATTGTAGTAGTTTCCTCCAAAGCTACAAAAAAGCAATTGATGGAACAAGAGATCCCTTGTATCATTGACTACCCAGCATTATCTTGCATCCATAATATAGGAAAAGCTATTCATAGCTGTTCACTTGATAGAAACTTTGAATCAACTGCAGCTGTTTGAGCAATTACTCTGGGCTTGCTATAGCAATTTGTTATTAGTATGAATCGGGGTGGGTTTCTCGCCCCGTTCCAACCGGTTCGGTTGGAACGGGGCAGGCGGCGTCCTCGTGCATGCGCGCGGTGCACGCATGCGTACTAGTGTCTGTGCGAGGCTCCAGCTGCTCCTGGAGGATCGTGCAGGAGCTGTATGCGTCCTGCGCATGCGTGGAAGCGCAGAACTCATCAAAACCAGGTAAGGAGCGCGGCGGGCGGGTGGGCCCTTCGCCATTCCCGGAAGTTACTTACTTCCGGGTTCGCCGACCAACCGGTTCGCAGGGACCGCCGCGAACCGGTTGAAACCCACCCCTTGTATGAATCAAATATTCCCAGTGGGATAGGAAAAAAAAAAGGTTGATTCTGAAAGAGTGGAGTCCTGCTTATTTTCTAGGTTGGAGGATTAACCTTAATGATTCTGTGGGAAGTTATCATCTAGCCCTCTCCCAGAAAAATGAAATATCCTAGGAAATATTGAAAAGGCAGAATATTCCTCTGGATATGAATAGCAATAGCAATAGCAGTTAGACTTATATACCGCTTCATAGGGCTTTCAGCCCTCTCTAAGCGGTTTACAGAGTCAGCATATTGCCCCCAACAACAATCCGGGTCCTCATTTTACCCACCTCGGAAGGATGGAAGGCTGAGTCAACCCTGAGCCGGTGAGATTTGAACCGCTGAACTGCTGAACTGCAGTCAGCTGAAGTAGCCCGCAGTGCTGCATTTAACCACTGCGCCACCTCGGCTCTAAAGAAACATGTTTTAAAAGACAGAATAGTTGCCTGTAGCTTCCTGCCCATCCCCACTTTGTCAATGGGCCATTAAGAAGGCCAAGCTAGTCCACTTTTACATAGTAAAGACTTCTCCACTGCAGCTGCAGGGGGAAGGGATTAAGGAATTTTACCCAACTGACCACATGGCATCTGAGAACTCATCCATACCTGGATTCAAAACACAGCCTAGAGAGTTGCCCCTGCATGGCCCCATGGGAGTCTGACAACCAATCAGAATACATTTCTTACACAGGAACAGGAAACAGAGAGGTGGGATTGAACAGGTTATAAAAAGCCTAGCAAGCCCCTCCCTCAGCCCTTCTCTTCTTCTCCACCAACATTGAAGCATATTCAGGGATCAATCCATGTGGTCCTGTCCAACAATAAACCATCTTTCGAAGCAGCCTCCATGTCTCCAGTGTCTTTTTCCCCACTTGGAGCTGAACCAAGAAGGACATTTCTTTCATCAATTCCACGACTCATGCTCTTCAGCAATGGATAATATTAATCTGAGCTGGAGAAAGATTTTTATTTTTTTTTTGCATCTAAAATTTGCCTTTTTCTCACCTGTGTCACCTTTTGTTTTCAATATGATTGAAAATACCTTATCCTTGATGCGGTTATAAATATACCATCAGCCAAGGTATAAAAAGATATTTGGGACCAAAGAGGAAGAAAGAACTTACCTTTGGCTTCTACAGTAAGGCATAAATAGTGAGAAGTAGTGAATTACTGTTGATTATGCTGATGTTAAGGAATTTGGATGCAGACTCTTGCAAAGGCTTTGGATGACATCATCATCATACCAATGCAAGAGATCTGTAATTGGAGCTGTAAAATAATCAAGGTCTTTCTTTGTGGATTTTTAGAGAACTCCGAGGTTTCTATAACTTGGTGACTAACTAAAATAGGTATGAATAGGGGCAGGCTTCTTCACATTTGTGCATCCAAATAGTTTGGGTAGATTTAGTTCTATGATTCATTTTTTTTACAAGGCTCTTTCTCAGACAATGGGATTTTTTTTGGGGGGGGGGGTGAAAGACCTTATAACACAGAAAACAGTAAAGTGCTATGCAGAATTCATGATATCCAGGAGCCCTGTCACTTATAGAGAATAACATGTCATCCATACCTGTTGTGGCCCAGCAGGAGCCGTTGGAGCTGCCACCAGACTCCGACAGCGAGGGGCCTTATGAGTCGGCTTTGGAGGATGTGGAGGACCCTGGACAGGGTTCCGACTCAGAGCAGGGCGCAGAGAGGCTGGTTGGCCACCAGGAGGTTCCTGAGCCTTGGACCAGTGGGGAGGAGACAAGGGAGTGTGATCCGGATGTCAGCAGTGGGCAGGGGCCAAGGGAGTTGTTCCTGGATGCCCAGCACCGGAGAGCTAATAGGCGTAAGGAACAGTTACACAATTACAGGAGGTAATTGCACTCAGCTGGTGGTCATTAGGCTCCTCTCCAGACTATAAAAGGACTGCTTGTGCACACACCCCTTTTGCAGAAGTCAATGCAAGAACTAATGTTGGAGAACATTAATGTGAGCTTGGCAGGCTGGATTGCTGCCACGGCTTATCTGTGCTAGATTGCTGCCCAAGCTTGTCTGTGCCGGTTTGCTGCCAAGGACCTGTCTGTCTGTTAATTAAATGCCATAACTTATCTTTGGCTCAGAGTGTGTTGGTATGGGACGAGGGGGGTCAGAACAATACCAAGGGTATAATAGACATAACAGATGCACCTTCCATCATTTTAGCATATGACAAGACAACCCATGAGAGTTTGGTCTAGTGATTAAGGCACCAGGCTAGAAGGTTGGAGACTCTGAGTTCTAGCCATGATCTTAGCCATGAAAGCTAGCTGAGTAACCTTGGGGCAGTCTCCCTCCCTCCCTCTCTCTCTCCCTCCCCCTCCCTCAGCTCAATTCACTTCACAGAGTGGTTGTTGTGGGGAAAATAGAAGGAATGTATTCGACATGTTTGCCATCTTGAGTTATTTGTAAAAGTAATAAAACTGGGATAAAAATAAAATAATAAAATATTTTGTTTCCTAAGCAGAGAAACAGAACAATCAAGGTGGGCAAAAAGGTAGTGGGAGTAGGAGCTACTTTCAACTTCCTGCCAGCTTTCTCGAAGAGTTTCCTTGCGCGAATCTGACAGAGGGAGCATCAGAAATATCTTTTTCTTCCTTCGCTTCCCTTCCTAGCAGGTAGCTAAGTGTCGGTTGCCAGGTGAAGGAGAGAGAGCAAGGGATTATAAAACAATTGAAAGTAAAGAACTCATGGCCACAGCACCCACTAGTAGCACTGAAGCAGCCACAACATCCCCCAAATTTCAATCCCTCAGAAGTCATAGGTGCTGGATTTTGAACATTCTGTAAATTAGCCCATTTGAAGCAACTTGATTCAAAAATTGTCCTAGGATGCACTATTTGGCCCAGTTAAAGGTCATGACAATGAGAATTTTTAGTAGTATTATAAATAACAGTTGATGTGCAAAAGTATTTTCATTCCCATTAAGAGTTACTAGTTCAATGGTCTTTCCATGCTTTTTTAACAGACTGAAAAGTAGCTTAGAACGTGTTTCTTTGCATCATCACAGAAATAGCATCTATACCTACATTACAACTGAGATTGATAAATTCTGCTCAGAAGTTTCCAAAGAATTTTAGAGGAAATCAAGATACCCATGTTAGCAGTTAGAAACAATGGTTTTTTTGCACCCTACAAAATTAAAATGTTTATTCATTGCACTTGAGGACATTACAATCCCTGATATGGTTCAGATCCCATTCAAATAGTTAGATATTCTAAATTAACAGAATTCACAATTCTTAAAATCTTTGCTAATTATAATGCTCTTAATCTAAGAATTTAGGTACTTTGTAAGCCCAGTGTATTTTTATTGGCAGAGGGAAGGCCAAATCATTCTGGTGGCATGGGAGGGAAATAGAAAATAAGTGTCTGTTCCTCTCTTAAGGCTAATGCTTTTAGTTACAATTGGTGTTGATATTCAATTTCTTATACACAGAGATGGCATTCCATTTCTTATACATGCACTCACTTGGAAAATATTATAAAAATATTATTTTGTACGGCTTTTTGACTGCCAATATTTTCTTGGTACCTATGAATATAGTATCTATCCTTTGATAGATACTGTGACATAAAATTCTTGTTTCAGCCAATGTTTGGAGTATGGTATGGAATGTAACAAGAGTTGTAACAGAATCTACAAGTTAAACCCCATAATATGACCTCATTGTAGAAAAACTTATTTTCTGAGTTTTTTTTAATGGTGGTCCTTTGAGAGAGATAAAAGGGAAAGAAACTGGGCCTGCTGGCTCATCCCTGGCTGCAACAATACTCTGAAAAACACACACACACAAACACACACACTCTGTATCTTTTCATTCAAGAGTATTGTGAAAAAGATAGCATCTTTTAAAGCAGGGTGTCAAACTCGGTTTAATTGAGGGCCGCATCAGGGTTTTGTTTGACTTCAGGGGACTGGTGTGGGCGTGGCCAGGGTGGGCGTGGCTAGGATGACATCACTTGTGTTGGGGGCGCCTGTGGTGGCCCGAGCACTGTGCTCTGTTTTCAGCTGTGCCAACCTCGTCACCCTCAGCCAGCGAAAACGGAGTGTGGGAGGGTTGTGCACAGCACTCACGAGCTCTGCTTTCACTGGCAGAGGTACCATGGGCCGGTCCTTCACTGTTTCCAGGGCTGCCCCATGGGCCAGATCTAAGCACTATGTGGGCTGGATCCAGCCCCTGGGCCTTGAATTTGATACCCATGTTCTAAAGCCTTAGAGCCTTTATTTTTTTTCTGACAGCTGGATCTTACCCATTCTGGTTGCTTTTCTTGTCCAACTTTTCAGAAAGACTCATTCTGGTCCTCCACAAGACTTTTGCTTACCATTGCCTTTAGGCAAATTATGTCTGCTGCTCAGTGGTGGGTTTCAAAAATTGTTCGAACCTATTCTGTGGGTGTGGCCTCCTTTGTGGGAGTGGCTTGCTGCCCATGTGACCAGATGGGAGTGGCTTGCCGACCATGTGACCGGATATGAAGATGCCGACAACACTTGTCAGAATCACCTTAAATGATCTCACACACAGCACTGGCATGCATAAGGATATGATGTTAACTTGTTTTTTAAAAGGCATCTTTGGTTTGCGTCAAAACAACTTCAACACACGCAATGTTCTGATTGCACCACAAACGCAGTAGTCATCCTTACCTTTCACAGAGGCACTGAGTTTTATAAATATGAGCATGAGAGTGTAGAATAATCATATCCAAGGACCAGTGGTGGGTTTCAAAAACTTTTGGACCCTCTTCTGTAGGTGTGGCCTGCTTTCCGGGTCCACTGGTGGAACCTCTTCTAACCGGTTCGGTAGATTTGACGAACCGGTTCTACCAAATAGGTGCGAACTGGTAGGAACCCACCTCTGTTGCTGCTGCTGAATATCCTGTTGCAGGAACACCTCCTGACATACAACTTTAAATAAAGCTTATACTGAATGAGGTGAAAGATCCAGTCAGGTGTGCATTTAATACCATATTCTGCAAAGTTTTGCAAGGCCCAGGTCATTACTTTAGGTAGATTCAAAGCAGAAGGTCTTAACTAATATCATCCTTCAACAGATTTACCTCCAGGAGTATACAGGTCTTTGTGAGGAAAAAGCTGCAGTGCCGTCTGTGTGATATGAGTAAAAAAATAATAATCCCTCAAACTCTCTCTTCGGATAAGATTTAGTCAATAAACTAAGAAAGAGTGAGTTGTCCCAAAAGGCAAAAAGCTGGGTATTTTTTTTTTAAAAAGACAAGAAAAGCTATTTCTCTAAGGTAGCTTACATAGGATATGCATAACATAAGATAAAAGAGAAGCTTTCTATTACTCATAAATATTCAGGTCTTTGTCACATTCTTTTAGCGATGGCAGCAAGAGAGGAATTCATGCTTGATTACTAAGTAAGGCCTTTGGGTAAAGGATCAAATGAAGCACTTGTAAGAGTTCTTGTGCGTTTTTTAATTGAGCTACCTTTAGTTTACAAGACTGAGTTGAAGAGATGAGGCAGAAGAATGTTTTCAGTCCTTTTAGAGAGAAACTCTGTTATGTGCTTTGAACTAAACGAAACTACCAAAGTATTGAATATTATGGAATGGAGAGTCTAGTGTACTTAATCCCATATAAATTCTTTTGTTCAACTGGGCCATAAATTGTATTTTAAGGAACCACCATGCTTTCTTTCTTCCATGGGAAATAAACTTCATATGAATCCCGCTTTCCATTGATTGTTCTGGATGGTCTTGGGCAGAAGTTGCAAGTCAGTCGGCACATCAGTTACCCCTGGCATAAATTAATCATTTAAGTACCCTAGGCTGCCCATTAGGATGGAATCGTTTGGATGGAAGGTGAAAGAAAAGTTCTGAAAAATTGTATTTTGCTTGTGATGAAATTGATAAGACTCTACTAATCTTTTAGATATCAGAGTAGGTGAGGTCTTTCCTTCATCCTAGGGCATTGTTGCATATCTATGCCCTTGATTTTATCTTTTTTACACCCTGCACTAGGGAGGCCTAGTGGGGCAATGGTTAGCCTGCAGTAATGCAGGATAACTCTGCCCATAGCCTGGAGTTTGAACTTGACAGGGCTAAAGATTGACTCAGCCTTCCATCCTTCTGAGATTGATAAAATGAGGACCCAGATTGTTGGGGGCAATATGCTAACATTATAAACTGCCCAGAGAGTGTTGCAAAGCATTATGGGAGAGTATACAAGTCTAAGTGCTATCGCTATTGCTACGAAGGGTTGTTCTACGCAGTACAGCAGGATTTATTAGTAGAAAATCTCTGTATATGCTAAAAACACGTACATTGAAACAGTGTTTTCTGTTGATTCTTATTGTATTATTCTTTATCCTTTTGCCATTTTACCTGGCAACGTTTATTTAACTTTTGGGAATTTGTACATCACCAAAACATAGTTTCAATGTTAATATGGTTTAAGTAATATTTTATTCTTGAAATGTCCACTTTTTAAACTTAATATTGCTTCTGATAGTGCAGTTTTGATAGTATTATAATAGTGAAGCCATTTCTTTTCGATCATAAATAGCATCTTAGTAAAACAATGAATTTTTATATTGAGATCTACACAAGTGATCAAGAGTCTAATATGGTTTGCTTTAAAAACCGAACATTTTTACAGTACAGCAAATACATTTTATACATTGTTAAATCCCTCTTTTTTAGGAGCTACTACTTGACTGAAGAAAATGAAGGTGTTTAGTAACATTTCTTCCTTTTGAAAAAAAAAAGAGCATAAAGCAAAACCAAAGTTGGCTAGGTGATGGGAATGAGGGAAGGACTGGCTTTGCTCACCTAGAACATGATTTGGGCAATTCATTGGAATCCTAAAATTCTCCACCGAAAGTCGTTCTTTACATATGTTTGCTACTGCAGGACAAAAATAAGGTGGCGTGGGAAATCAAATGCAAGAAAGTTTTAAAAATGTTTAGACAGGAAAATCAGAAAATACAAATATAGCTCAAATGTTAGTGGTTCAAGTGCCCGTCTGATTTATGCCTTTTGAAAAACTTACCTTTTATATACATTTACAATTTTCTCTTGAGTAATCCCAACTCATACATGTATTGGAAATTAGGATTTGCCCATAACAATAAGCTTAGCTAGAATTTGTTTTGCTTAACAACCCATGGTTTATATGGCAACTAAGCACAATATGAAATACCATGGTTCATTTTAATCAAGGCTTATTGTGATGTCTGAGTCCAGAATTCTGGCTTATTTGTAAGTCGCTGCTTCTACTTTATCTGTCCAATGAATATAAGGGCAAGGCAAGAACACTATCTGACTCCTAAAACCCTTTCAAATACATATCCATAAATGCTCACACATACCACTCAGACAAAATCACACCACAAAAATCCCCCAAACATACACCCTATACCAAAACACCTCACAAAAATGAAAGAAACTGACAAAAATGCACAAGACTTCTAAACTATTCAAGAATCTCTCATACATAAACCCAACAAAAATGGCCCATACATAGGAAACCGCCCCCCCAACCTCACATAAACACATGGTGAACCCTGCAGCATCAAAAACAATTCAAACCATGTTTAAGAGACCTGCTGTTTTAGTGTTATTCATGATTTAGCCATTACTTTTTGTTAACAATTTGTTTAATGATCCACTGCTTATGGTTTGTCATACATCCTTATCAGATGTTTTTTTCCAGTCTACACTTGAGGCTAGCTCACTTAGGTCTTAATATATATTTTTTTATTCACTAAGCTTAATGAAGATGATTCCTATCTTTGAATCTCCGTCCCTCCACCAAGCCCTTTCAAGCCTTCTCCTTCAATTCAATCCTTCAATCGATACACCCACGTTACACCTATCCTCCACAAGCTGCACTGGCTTCCAATCGGTCTCCGGATACGCTTCAAGGTGCTAGTTATTACTTATAAAGTCCTTCATGGTATTGGACCTGGGTACTTGAGAGACCGCCTGCTGCCAATTACCTCCCAAAGACCCGTTAGCTCGCACTGGGCCGGCCTCTTCCGGGTTCCATCCACCAGCCAATGCCATCTGGCTACGACCCAGGGGAGGGCCTTCTCTGTTGCAGCTCCGGCCCTTTGGAAAGAACTCCCCGCGGAGATTCGGACCCTCACCTCTCTCCCTGCTTTCCGAAAAGCCGTTAAAACCTGGCTGTGTCGGCAGGCCTGGGGTTGATGAGCTCCCCTCCCCTCTCGACAGGTGTGGTTGTTGGTCATTTTAATATGTATATTTTGTACTTGTATGTTTCCCCTTCCCGTTTAAGTTGTTTGCCGCCCTGAGTCCCTTTTAGGGAATAGGGCGGCATATAAATAAAATAAAACTTAATTATTATATCCTTTCAAATAGAGACACAACGTAGTAGAGTAGCTAAATTGTGGGATTAAGACAGGGAGGATTGATCTTGGATCTGCTTTTAACAACTTATCGATTCTTAATGATGGAAACTCACTGGGGTGACCTATGACCAGCCATTTTCTCTCTTATCCCAATCTACCTCACACAACTGTTGTTATAGCAATAGACCAGAGAAGACAGAGAAATACATGAATCAAATACTACATTCTCAACTGTTCACAGATTTCACTGCAAAGGTTTTTGAGCGTCAACGATTGGTCAAAATCCCAGGATACCACAAGTAGTTTCTACAGTGACCTGCACTTGTTCATGAGAAGTGGTGGATGAACTTTTTTGATCTAGTTCTGACCCTTTACAAATTGAGGGCACAGTCTTGGTTACTCGTCCCTAGCCCAAACAATATTCAGGGAAACATTTCATCTTTCAAATTGTTTGTGGGATGATATTCTCACAGGAGGGGGAAAAAAACAACAAGTCAAGTTTCCAAAACCATTCCTGTCACATTGGTGACTTTCGGTTCTACAGTATATTAGTAGTAGGACAGACACAACAGACTGGAAAAGGATCAGTAGTCAAGGGTTCAACTAACAGTTGCTTTTGCTACATTTGCGATAATTTCTGAAGTTCTCCTGGAAGACTTCAGGGTGAGATGTTGCGTAGCAGAAATGGAGGGTGCTGTGGATTTAGGGAATTCATATCACTTGCTGCAAGTGTAATATTTTTTGCCCAGTTCTTGCAAGATTTTAAGCAGGCAAATACAGTGTCTGGGCTTCAAACACCCCCTTCATTTAAAACAAATATCTGACTGTTACACAAAATACTACCAAATGTAGGGATGCGCCATATGCTAAGACTCAAATCTTAATTCAGTAATTTATTACTTTTTTTAAAAGACCAGTAAATCCTGTCTATGGATATGCCCTTCTTTCTGTTGTATCTGCTCTGAGTTAACAACTCAGAAATATTTAGTCACTTAAAGGTCAAAGATTGCAAAAGCGGAAACTGTGACCATAGATTTAAAAATGTGTTTGTTTCTTAAAACAAAATTTAGCCTGAAGCCTAGATAAATGGCATCCTCAAAAGAGTTCCGTCCTGCAGTTCCTATCACTTGATCATCAATTACCAGTTATTAAAATAATTCAGATTAATTTTGCAGCATGTGTTAATTGAATTCGACTCTAACTTAACAACAATTGGATACTGAACATCTGATTCTCCTCCCATTTTCTGATCTGCCTCCAATGATTTGGCTAACCAGAGGTTATTGTTCTTTCTCAGGGTCAATGCTGCATCTAAGTTATTGCCAGTGTCATGTAGCCTTCACATATGAAGGTGATGTGTTGCACCACCACAGGATGGAAGAGAATGACTACAATACCCCACTGAAGTGCTACTGAGGATTGCTTATACTTACCAATGTTTCTAACATGCAGACCAGACTTCTCCCATCTGTTAAATTTGTTTAGATATATGTTGAAAACTGACAGTGTTTGGTATTTTCCATACTATTTGGAAATGGGTAGATTAGGATACAAATTAGAACCCATCACCATGTTTTGAGCTTTCTATGAAATTTGTTTACTCTTCTGCTGGACTGGTTTACTTTGAAGTCAGCAGAGCATCTCAAGCAATGCCCCAGACATCGTTTTCCACTTAGGGGGCTGTAATAATGAAAGTTACATAGCTTCCCCTGCCTTCCTCCCCACTATACTTTGCTTTTCTTGCTACAAGTATCAGCAGAACACAGATCTCTTCCCTATCAGATTGGGAAAACAACCTTAGTTTACTAGTGTAAAACATCCTCTCCTATTCAACATTTTGGCTTGAAATATTAGAAACAACACCGTCTTCCATCCAAAGCAGAAACACAACAAAAACAACACCCAAATGTATTGCTACACAAGCCTATACACCTGTTTCTTTTTGTGTACGAGCGTGCAGAATGAATTTCATCTGAAGGCCACCAGATTCTTATACACAAAACATAATTCCATTATGTCTGGCAACACCGTGATGGAACACAATTTTATGCTGCACAAACGTACAGACAAAATAGTATGCACATGTTTTGAGGACAGACACACACATACGTACATACATGAGCAAGAATGTATATTTTGATTAAGGATCTTGGAAATAGACATTCTTAGCAAATATGGATGACAGATCAATTGTAATTTATTTTCTTTTAACACTGTATCATCATAAAGAAAACTGGTATAAATGAAAAAAAATCTATTTCAAATATCTACATCTAAAATTTTAGGCAGTGAAAAAGCACTTTGTTGACAAGGAGTGTGGAATGATGAATGTTAATTATCAGAAACTGCTGAATGCCTTTTTTTTTTTTAGTTGCCACAAACATTTCACATATCAGAACGAACAATACTGCTAAATATCAGTTTTTGTTTTCTCCTGTTAAAACATACTGGGTAAAAGAAAAAAAGGAAAAGGAAAAGGAAAAAAAAAACCCCTCCCATACCCCTGGAAATTCATACATATTTCAAAGTTGTGTAATTGAAGCAATATTTAGAACCATAGATGAAGAAACACGGTGGCATTGATGTAATATACACAATGCACTTTGCTCCCTCGTTCTCTCTGGTTTTTTAAATCTGTAATGTACATCAAATACTTTACAACAATGCATTAACAAAAGGCAAGAAACATCTTGCTGTACAGAGGAAATCCCAAATGCAACTTGAAGCCTAAATTCACAATGGATGGAGAGGAAACAAAGGGTGGGAAGCTGTCCCCCATAAGGTTTGTAAACTGTTCATTTTCTTGTGCTTAACTCTGGACTCACTTCAGTGGTTGTAACTTCCCTAACTTCCTTCAGCCACATTCAGTGTACAGTACTATTGGTTTTAAACTCTACATTACAAGGTCAACTGCGAAGCTGCCCTCCCCCCAGTATATTTCTATATCTATATTTAAGAGATAGGATTCTATAGATACAGAAATAGATACACATCCCACTCTTTCTAATAACACGCCCGCACTTAGTTTCCCATTCTTTTAGCCATCTAAAGATACCTTAATTGTTCCAGACTGAGTATTAGGGCCTTCCTACGGAACAGGCTTTAACAAACTAAATTTGCAGGAAAAGAATGTCTTGTGATATGCATGCACATGCACAGTTCCTGGATCTCTTCTTTTTTTTCCTTGCCCAAAATCTCAAACCCAGGAATCTGGAGAGGCTGGATAGTGGCTTGTTTCATAATTAAGTTCACTATAGGGCCGAGCAGCAGAATAGAAATCAACGTAGTTGCCAGTGGACTTGAGTCCCAGGTGCATGTTGTACTCGCTGGCAGGTGGGCGATGATGCACTTGGTCTTCGAAGAAGGACTCATCATAGTTTCTTGATGAATTTTGAAATGGCTGATATGGTTCGTATTCCTTTCTTGTGGGCTCCTGCGGGACCGGCTGTGTTGAAACCTGTCAACAGAATAAGAAGTCTTGGCTTGTTAGAGAAGACTATAATGATGGGAAACAAACTGCTATGTCACTTAAGAGTGCAGAGCAAGGTTCCTCTTCAGTGGGACTTATTAGACAGACAACGTGAACATTACCGAAATTTCAGCTGCTACAGAAAACATCTTAGTCTTCCTGGATGAATGCCAATCTTCTCCAAAGATTGCTTTACATTTGCATTTGCAACCACTTTTAACAGAGGTTTTCCTCCCAAAGACCAATAAGATCACACAGATTGGGCCTCCTCCGGGTGCCGTCGGCCGGTCAATGTCGGTTGGCGGCTCCTCGGGGGAGGGCCTTCTCTGTAGCTGCTCCGGCCTTATGGAACGATCTTCCCGTAGAGATCCGGACCCTCCCCACTCTCTCGGCCTTCCGTAAAGCTATTAAGACCTGGCCTGGGGCTGTTGATTAGTATCCAGCCCCACTTTAATCAGTATGTATGATGTGTATTTTAATTATTGTATTTTTATTTTAGTTTTTATATGTCCCTTGTATTTCTGTAAGCCGCCCAGAGTCCCTGGTGAGTGGGCGGCATACAAATGTCAATAAACTTCAAACTTTTCCTCAAAAAAGGGATAAAATAGACTTCACACTAAACTTTTACACATAATATGATTTGTGAGTGGAGGATCTCAGATTTGCAGAATGAGAACAATATTAGGAATGCTTGTCCATCAGTAAATTCATATATTTAGACATATTTCTTTAAATTATTTAAATCTTTAAATTCATATTTAAAGAGACATCTAGATTCTTTCAGGGCAAGTCAGCTCACTTCAGATCATCTGCACCCTTCCCAACCTGACATCCCTTTGTAGGCCCTGATCCATATTATTGCTGCTAGCTATTGCATCCTCGTATGTCACATAACTCTACAGCTGGTACTAAGAGAAGTTCATAAGATATCTCATAAAAATGCAAATACGATAACTTAAACCATTCATTTTTTTTCTGTTTTCTTTTTGTTTTCTGTTTCTTGTTTCCTGCTTATCAGTTTGCTTGTTCGCTTGCTGGTTTTATAATTTGTGATTTTAGGAAATAATTATTCTTTTAGAAGAAAAATTACTATACAATCATATGGAATTTGAAATATAAGAAACTGAGGTTTTTGAAACATTAAAAAAAATATCCTGGCTGCATGCTAGCAATAATGGTTTCAGACCAAAAAGCTACTTACAGAAATGTTTAGTCCACAGTCACGGAATAGTTATCCCAAAGGTCATACCCTGGGCAGGGTAACAGCACTGTGTTTTAAGTAGAAGGTGAGAGCTAGCTTGGTATAGCGGTTAAAGGCTCTTGAGCTAGAAACCAGGAGACCTTGAGTTCTAGTCTTGATCTAGGCATGAAGCCATCTGGATGTCTTTCTCTTAGCTCTAGGAAACAGGCAGTGGCAAGCCACTTCTGCAAATGTTCCCAAGAAAACTGCAGGGACATGTCCTAGCAGTTACTTAGAATCAAGACTGACTTAGATACACACAACAGTTGAGTTCACCAACAAATGAGCGCTCGACAAAAGCGCGCTGACGAAACCGCGGCAAGAAAACCGCGAGTTCTAAATTGCGCTGACGAATGAGCGCAGAAGCGCGCCAACAACAGCGCACCAACAAAAGCGCACCTTCAACGAACAAGTAATAACCGTGAGTTCTAAACCTAACCCTGAACCTAACCCTAAACCTAACCCTCAACCTAACCGTTACCTTAACTTAAATTGCGCTTCCCTTACCTTAAATTGCGCTTCCCTTACCTTAACTTAAATCGCGCTTCTGTCGGCGCGCTATTGTTGGCGCCCTGTTGTGGGCGTGTTGATGACGTTGCGGTTTTCTCACTGCGGTTTCGTCGGTGGGCTTTTGTCGTGCGCGCATTTGTCGGGTCACGCAACAGTCAAAGATTAAATACATAATCCACTATGTGTCTTCATTTACATGATAGCAATTTTTTTAATTGTGAAGGAATTTAGATACTCATTGAAAGCTAGTAAACTGAGTTTTTAAACTACTATAAAACAATCACTGAAAGCTTTTTTCATAAATATGTGGTTACTGTTTTCCATTTTCATGAAAATATATTTCTAATATTGGTCTCTATCTTTCACTTTTTCACATTCTTCTCAACACTCCCGTCAGCAACTTCCTGAGTAATGGAGCTTCCCTTGCCTCATTTTTCTCTTATATACATATATGCCACGGAAAATATGAAAAACATATACTAGAGATGTTTAATAATATTGCCAGGAGACTACTTCAGATTATTTCAAAACTACTTTTTGAAAATGCCCAGCTTTCACTCTCTTTTATTTGCAAATAAAGACATGCTTACAAACATAATAATGAAAATGTTTCTGCCATGTGCTGGTGCATCTGAATAATAAAGCTCCTCTGAAAATAGTTGAATATAAGTTGCATTTCCATAATTTACTGATAAATATAGCATTTACCAGGATAGACTTGAGAAAAGTTCGTATCAGTGAAACATTGAATAGTTTTTCAACTATGATTCTTTAAAATTATTGCAGCTATATTAATTTATTTTTTTAGTTCAAAAATGGAATAAGTTGATTTACCCACTTACCTGGTTGTGTTTGATATCTTCAGCAGGTGCACCGTAAGAATTTCTATACAAAGTAGAGATTCCAGAGTTCTGACCTATAAGTGGGAAAAATAGGGATTACGTTACTAGTCAAAATGGGTTGAGACCTTATTAGCAATGATTTATTGAATCCTCTATAATAAAGAACATGTGACTGACATGTTTGCACTTCATCCCTTCCATATATTAGGAAACGAGAAATCTTTATGCTGTACCGAAGCCAATCATAGATACTTACTACATACAGATTTCTTGAAAACAGTTTAACAGTGAGAAGTAGCTGTGAAATCAATCTGACATCAATGAACAATTGACTCTTGTCTGTCCAAGATGTATTAGCAAACAAGAGATTAAGGGAAGACAGCACACCGGAAAGAGAGCAGCTGTGTAGGAACACTTTGCTAAATCACGCTATGCTTTGCAGAGCCATAAATAAATGTATGAATGTTCGGTTTAAAGCTGTATAAAAAAGATTGAGCTGTCACAAAAAAAATACTTTTTCAGAACCCAATGCAGCATACAAACTCCTGGATCACTAAGAATGGTTCAAGGGAGATTTGATTCCTCTTGAACGTTTCTGGGAAAATGTGCTTTGTTTATTTAAGGTAGTATATACTCCGACGCTCAACCAAAAAATCTGATTTTCTTTGCTGTCATATTTAGTGGAGGAAAACCATAGAAAGGGTAGATATAATAGAACTATAGACATACACAATATATCTGATGAGGTTTTTTTAAAATGAGT